>NC_091153.1:53849723-53886542 GCF_040958095.1 Procambarus clarkii
AGATGGTCACTAAGATACTAAGATGGTTACTAAGCTACTAAGATGGTTACTAAGATGGTCATTAAGATACTAAGATGGTTACTAAGCTACTAAGATGGTCACTAAGATACTAAGATGGTCAATAAGATACTAAGATGGTCACTAAGATACTAAGATGGTTATTAAGATACTAAGATGGTCACTAAAATGGTCACTAAGATCCTAAGATGGTTACTAAGATACTAAGATGGTCACTAAGATACTAAGATGGTTACGAAGATACTAAGATGGTCACTAAGATACTGAGAAGGTCACTAAGTTACTAAGATGGTTACTAAGATACTAAGATGGTCACTAAGATACTAAGATGGTCACTAAGAAACAAAGATGGTTATTAAGATACTAAGATGGTCACTAGGATACTAAGATGGTCACTAAGATACTAAAATGGTCACTAAGATACTAAGACGGTCACTAAGATACTAAGATGGTCACTAAGTTACTAAGATGGTCACAAAGATACTAAGATGGTCACTAAGTTACTAAGATGGTCACTAAGATACTAAGATGGTCACTAAGTTACTAAGATGGTCACTAAGTTATTAAGATGGTTACTAATATGGTCACTAAGATACTAAGATGGTCACTAAGATACTAATATGGTCACTAAGTTTCTAAGATGATTACTAATATGGTCACTAAGATACTAAGATTGTTACTAAGATTGTCACTAAGATACTAAGATGGTTACTAAGATACTAAGATGGTCACTAAGATACAAAGATGGTTACTAAGCTACTAAGATGGTCACTAAGATACTAAGATGGTCACTAAGATACTAAGATGGTTATTAAGATTCTAAGATGTTTACTAGGATACTAAGATGGTCACTAAGACACTAAAATGGTCACTAAGATACAAAGATGGTCACTAAGATACTAACATGGTCACTAAGATACTAAGATGGTTACTAAGATTCTAAGATGGTCAATGAGATACTAAGATGGTTACTAAGCTATTAAGATGGTTACTAAGATGGTCATTAAGATACTAAGATGGTTACTAAGCTACTAAGATGGTCACTAAGATACTAAGATGGTCAATAAGATACTAAGATGGTCACTAAGATACTAAGATGGTTACTAAGATACTAAGATGGTCACTAAGATACTAAGATGGTCACTAACTTACTAAGATGGTTACTAAGATACTAAGATGGTCACTAAGATACTAAGATGGTCACTAGGATACTAAGATGGTCACTAAGATACTAAGATGGTTATTAAGATACTAAGATGGTCACTAAGATCCTAAGATGGTTACTAAGATACTAAGATGGTCACTAAGATACTAAGATGGTTACGAAGATACTAAGATGGTCACTAAGATACTAAGAAGGTCACTAAGTTACTAAGATGGTTACTAAGATACTAAGATGGTCACTAAGATACTAAGATGGTCACTAAGATACTAAGATGGTTATTAAGATTCTAAGATGGTTACTAGGATACTAAGATGGTCACTAAGATACTAAAATGGTCACTAAGATATTAAGATGGGCACTAAGATACTAAGATGGTCACTAAGTTACTAAGATGGTCACTAAGTTATTAAGATGGTTACTAATATGGTCACTAAGATACTAAGATGGTCACTAAGATACTAATATGGTCACTAAGTTACTAATATGGTCACTAAGATACTAAGATGGTCACTAAGATACTAATATGGTCACTAAGTTACTATGGTGGTTACTAATATGGTCACTAAGATACTAAGATGGTTACTAAGATACTAAGATGGTTACTAAGATACTAAGATGGTTATTAAGATACTAAGATGGTCACTTAGATGGTCACTAAGATGGTCACTAAGATCCTAAGATGGTTACTAAGATACTAAGATGGTCACTAAAATACTAAGATGGTTACGAAGATACTAAGATGGTCACTAAGTTACTAAGATGGCCACTAAGATACTACGATGGTCACTAAGTTACTAAGATGGTCACTAAGTTACTAAGATGGTTACTAGGATACTAAGATGGTCACTAAGTTACTAAGATGGTCACTAAGATACTAAGATGGTTAATAAGTTTCTAAGATGGTTACTAAGATACTAAGAAGAATACTAAGATACTAAGATGGTTATAGTGTATACATACATCGGGCGCCTGGTGGCTGAGTGGACAGCACTCATGGCTCGTAATACTGGGGACCGGGTTCGATCCCCGGCGATGGCGGAAAACAAATGGGTAGAGTTTCTTTCACCCTCATGTCCCCTTCTACCCAGCAGTAAATGGGTACCTGGGAGTTAGACAGCTGTCACGGGCTGCTTCCTTGGGATGTGTGTGTGTGTGTGTGTGTGAAAAAAATCGTTGATTGAGTGACAGTTGAGAGGCGGGCCGAAAGAGCACAGCTCAACCCCCCTCAAGCACAACTAGGTGAATACATACAAGAAGCACAGTACAAACCAAAATATTCAACAATAGATGACAGTGGAGAGAAAATGCCTCACTGACAGTGAGGAGCAGAGATAGAGACGCCCTCTACCGCTCTCTCCCGCTCTCACCCGTCCAAATTAATCTGTCTAGTGATGACGAGTGACGGGATTGGACAGGCTTGGCAGCGCTTCTGTCTCATTTGGATTGCATGAATTCAGGAGTGTCGTGCTGAAGCTGGTGGACCAGTTGCCTGCTCTATTGCCGATGGGAAAAGGCTGGCAAGATTACCCCCCGATTGAGGTCAGTGATAGTCATTAGGGCGGCGAGTCGAGCAGGGAATGGTTCCAGTCGTCTGGAACGAGCCTGTGGTGCAATACGCTGCTGCGTTACTCGCTGGAACGAAACTGGAGACAAACTGTGGATTGGAAGCTGGAATGAATCCAAGGGAAGTTGTGACAAGGTATAACGCACTCTTTTGAGACCAAGAGCAGTTGTGATGAGGTATAATTCACTCGTTTGAGACCAAGAGCAGTTGTGATGAGGTATAATTCACTCGTTTGAGACCAAGAGCAGTTGTGATGAGGTATAATTCCCTCGTTTGAGACCAAGAGCAGTTGTGATGAGGTATAATTCACTCGTTTGAGACCAAGAGCAGTTGTGATGAGGTATAATTTACCGGAATGAGAGCGTGCTAAATGAAAACAACAAACTAATCAGTATGGGCTAATGGATTTACCTGGGTGTAGCTGTGACAGTGTGACAAACAATTAATAGTGTACAGCTCAGTGTGACAGGGGTAAACCTGATGCATGGATCAATGTTGCTTGTTGCAGCTCGTTAAGTCAGGTCCCTGCAGGCGGAGGGGACACTACTGAACAGTGTGTAAACCAGAGGACAAATCTTCTATGTAAACCAGTGAGAGGGCAGAGTGTGTGTGTAAACCAAAGGGAGGGTAGTGTGAACGGAACGGAACCATCAGGGGAAAAGCGCCAAGCCATTAAGACTATATGGCACTAGGAAGGGGTCAAGATAAGGATTTGGGAGAGGGCAGTGTGTGTGTAAACCAGAGAGAGGGTAGTGTGAGTAAACCAGTGAGAGAGCAGTGTGTGGTGTGTACTCACCTAGTACTCACCTAGTTGTGTTTGCGGGAGTTGAGCTCTGGCTCTTTGGTCCCGCCTCTCAACCGTCAACCAACAGGTGTACAGATTCCTGAGCATATTCGTCTCTATCATATCTACACATGAACTGTGTATGGAGTCAGCCTCCACCACATTACTTCCTAATGCATTCCATTTGTCAACCGCTCTGACAATAAAACAGTTCTTTCTAATATCTCTGTGGCTCATTTGGGCACTCAGTTTCCACCTGTGTCCCCTTGTGCGTGTGCCCCTTGTGTTAAATAGCCTGTCTTTATCTAACCTATCAATTCCCTTCAGAATCATGAATGTGGTGATCATCTCCCCCCTAACTCTTCTGTCTTCCAGCGAAGTGAGATTTAACTCCCGTAGTCTCTCCTCGTAGCTCATACCTCTCAGCTCGGGTACTAGTCTCGTGGCAAACCTTTGAACCTTTTCCAGTTTAGTCTGATCCTTGACTAGATATGGACTCCATGCTGGGGCTGCATACTCCAGCATTGGCCTGACATAAGTGGTATACAAAGTTCTGAATGATTCTTTACACAAGTTTCTGAATGCCGTTCGTATGTTGGCCAGCCTGGCATATGCCGCGGATGTTATCCTCTTAATATGTGCTGCAGGAGACAGGTCTGGCGTGATATCAACCCCCAAGTCTTTTTCTTTCTCTGACTCCTGAAGAATTTCCTCTCCCAGATGATACCTTGTATCTGGTTTCCTGCTCCCTACACCTATCTTCATTACATTACATTTGATTGGGTTAAACTCCAACAACCATTTGTTCGACCATTCCTTCAGCTTGTCTAGGTCTTCTTGAAGCCTCAAACAGTCCTCTTCTGTTTTAATCCTTCTCATAATTTTGGCATCGTCCGCAAACATTGAGAGAAATGAATCGATACCCTCGGGAGATCATTTACATATAACAGAAACAAGATAGGACCGAGTACAGAGCCCTGAGGGACTCCACTAGTGACTTCACGCCAATCGGAGGTCTCACCCCTCACCGCAACTCTCTGCTTCCTATTGCTTAGGTACTCCCTTATCCACTGGAGCACCTCACCAGCTACACCTGCCTGTCTCTCCAGCTTATGTACCAGCCTCTTATGCGGTACTGTGTCAAAGGCTTTCCGACAATCCAAGAAAATGCAGTCCGCCCAGCCCTCTCTTTCTTGCTTAATCTTTGTCACCTGATCGTAAAATTCTATCAAGCCTGTAAGGCAAGATTTACCCTCCCTGAACCCATGTTGGCGATTTGTCACGAAGTCCCTTCTCTCCAGATGTGTTACCAGGTTTTTTCTCACGATCTTCTCCATCACCTTGCATGGTATACAAGTCAAGGACACTGGCCTGTAGTTCAGTGCCTCTTGCCTGTCGCCCTTTTTGTATATTGTGACCACATTCGCCGTCTTCCATATTTCTGGTAGGTCTCCCGTCTCCAGTGACTTACTGTACACTATGGAGAGTGGCAAGCAAAGTGCCTCTGCACACTCTTTCAGTATCCATGGTGAGATCCGGTCTGGACCAACAGCCTTTCTAACATCCAGGTCCAGCAGGTGTCTCTTGACCTCCTTTTCTCGTAATTTCGAACTCTTCCAAGGCCGCCTGGTTTACTTCCCTTTCTCCTAGCACAGTGACCTCACCTTGTTCTATTGTGAAGACCTCCTGGAACCTCTTGTTGAGTTCTTCACACACCTCTTTGTCATTCTCTGTATACTTGTCCTCGCCTGTTCTAAGTTTCAATACCTGTTCTTTCACTGTTGTTTTCCTTCTGATATGACTGTGGAGTAGCTTTGGTTCGGTCTTGGCTTTGTTTGCTATATCATTTTCAAAACTTTGCTCTGCTTCTCTTCTCACCCTGACGTACTCATTCCTGGTTCTCTGGTATCTCTCTCTGCTTTCTGGTGTTCTGTTATTCCGGAAGTTCCTCCACGCCCTTTTGTTCAGTTTCTTCGCTTCCATTCATGCCCTATTATACCATGGATTCTTCTGTTGCTTCTCGGATTTTTCCTTTTGGGCCGGGATGAACCTGTTTACTGCCTCCTTACACTTTTGGGTAACATAGTCCATCATACCCTGTACAGACGTATCTCTGAGGTCTGTGTCCCAAGGTATTTCACTTAGGAAACATCTCATCTGTTCATAATTTCCCTTTCGGTATGCCAGCCTTTTGATTCCTAGTTCTTTTTTGGGGAGATAATTCCTAGCTCTTCCAGGTACTCAAAGTTCAATACACTGTGGTCACTCATTCCCAAGGGCGCTTCCATCTTAACTTCCCTTATATACCACTCATTTAGGGTAAATATCAAATCAAGCACTGCTGGCTCATCTTCTCCTCTCATTCTTGTTGGTTCTTTGATGTGCTGGCTTAGAAAGTTTCTTGTTGCCACATCCAGCAGCTTAGCTCTCTATGTTTCTGGTCCTCCATGCGGGTCTCTGTTCTCCCAATCTATCTTCCCATGGTTGAAGTCTCCCATAATTAGTAGTCCAGATCCATTCCTCCTAGCAACAGAAGCTGCTCTCTCTATTATGTTAATGGTGGCCATGTTGCTTCTATCATATTCCTGTCTAGATCTTCTTGACAGTTGTGTGTGTGTGTGTGTGTACTCACCTAGTACTCACCTAGTTGTGTTTGAGGAGGTTGAGCTCTGGCTCTTTGGTCCCGCCTCTCAACCGTCAATCAACAGGTGTACAGATTCCTGAGCCTATCGGGCTCTATCATATCTACACTTGAAATTGTGTATGGAGTCAGCCTCCACCACATCACCCCCTAATGCATTCCATTTGTCAAGCACTCTGACACTAAAAAAGTTCTTTCTAATATCTCTGTGGCTCATTTGGGCACTCAGTTTCCACCTGTGTCCCCTTGTGCGTGTTCCCCTTGTATTAAATAGACTGTCTTTATCTACCCTATCAATTCCCTTCAGAATCTTGAATGTGGTGATCATGTCCCCCCTATCTCTATTGTCTTCCAGCGAAGTGAGGTTTAATTCCCGTAGTCTCTCCTCGTATCTCATACCTCTCAGCTCGGGTACTAGTCTGGTGGCAAACCTTTGAACCTTTTCCAGTTTAGTCTTATCCTTGACTAGATATGGACTCCATGCTGGGGCTGCATATTCCAGGATTGGCCTGACATATGTGGTATACAAAGTTCTGAATGATTCTTTACACAAGTTTCTGAATGCCGTTCGTATGTTGGCCAGCCTGGCATATGCCGCTGATGTTATCCGCTTGATATGTGCTGCAGGAGACAGGTCTGGCGTGATATCAACCCCCAAGTCTTTTTCCTTCTCAGACTTCTGAAGAATTTCCTCTCCCAGATGATACCTTGTATCTGGCCTCCTGCTCCCTACACCTATCTTCATTACATTACATTTGGTTGGGTTAAACTCTAACAACCATTTGTTCGTGTGTGTGTGTGTGTGTGTGTGTGTGTGTGTGTGTGTGTGTGTGTGTGTGTGTGTGTGTGTGTGTGTGTGTGTGTGTGTGTGTGTGTGTGTGTGTGTGTGTATGTGTGTGTAAACCAGTGAGAGAGCACTGTGTGTAAACCAGTAATAGTAACTAAAAATACAATTTATGTATACCAATTATTAAAAATTATATATGAGTTTAAATTTATTCAAATTAAAAAATATACACATACAAGAGACAGCTTATTTATAATAAAGGTTACCAAAAATAATGGCTTTATACATTTATTATAGAAAATTTTAATATTAATAGCACAGCATTGATTATTATATTTATATATTATTAACTGTATCATGAATAAACGGTAAGTCATTATATCAAGTGGAAGCAATTTGGAAAAAATTAAAGTTTTACAATTTAAATTATTGTCGATATATTTAAAAAGAAAATGATTCGCCATTCACCAATGAATATAATACGAGACACCAAATAACCTTCATTTATGGTTGTGTATAAATGGGGAGCGTATAGTTGTATAGAAATATGACGTTTTTAGGTCGCTACCTAAGTAGGTAAATAGGTAAATAGGACCTGCTGCATGTAGGTAAATAGAACTATTGCATTTTACTTTATTCTTCTTTATATCAATAAGATGTATGAGTTGGAAAGATAACATATCAGAAGTTGTGTAGGCAACGTATATATTTTTTGACTTACCCGAAACTGCTGTGTGTATTGGTGGCTTCAGGAATTATATGTACTAGCTGAATATGTACAACTATATGTACCTTTACCTGAATAAATATCTTATCTTTAAGCCTTAGTCCTTCAAACTCCGGCTTTATCTTAAAGGTATTAATGTCTATTATTGTTGATTATGAACTATTAAAATTAGTATTTTCTCGAGTAAATTAATCTGTATTAAAAGTAAGTCTGAACAAAGTGTTGAAGGGCCAGATATTTCCAGCTAGCTTCACCAAACTTTGCAGGGTGACTGTTGGTATGGATGGGATGGTCATAAGTCATAAGAGGGGATGGTCATCAAGTGTTGATTAAGTGATGGGGGGTACCCGGCGGTGCCCGGGTAGTGATGATGGCTACAGTGATGAAGACAATGTGTCGTGAAGGCGGTTTCCATGATGAAGATAGTGTGTGGAGGTTACTGTTCAAGCTCTTCACACTTCCCTGACCGACGCCACTCATGCTCCTCACTTCCCTGACCGACGCCACTCATGCTCCTCACCTTCCCTGACCGACGCCACTCATGCTCCTCACCTTCCCTGACCGACGCCACTCATGCTCCTCACGTTCCCTGACCGACGCCACTCATGCTCCTCACCTTCCCTGACCGACGCCACTCATGCTCCTCACGTTCCCTGACCGACGCCACTCATGCTCCTCACGTTCCCTGACCGACGCCACTCATGCTCCTCAGCTTCCCTGACCGACGCCACTCATGCTCCTCACCTTCCCTGACCGACGCCACTCATGCTCCTCACGTTCCCTGACCGACGCCACTCATGCTCCTCAGCTTCCCTGACCGACGCCACTCATGCTCCTCACCTTCCCTGACCGACGCCACTCATGCTCCTCACCTTCCCTGACCGACGCCACTCATGCTCCTCACCTTCCCTGACCGACGCCACTCATGCTCCTCAGCTTCCCTGACCGACGCCACTCATGCTCCTCACCTTCCCTGACCGACGCCACTCATGCTCCTCACCTTCCCTGACCGACGCCACTCATGCTCCTCAGCTTCCCTGACCGACGCCACTCATGCTCCTCACCTTCCCTGACCGACGCCACTGATGCTCCTCACCTTCCCTGACCGACGCCACTCATGCTCCTCACCTTCCCTGACCGACGCCACTCATGCTCCTCACCTTCCCTGACCGACGCCACTCATGCTCCTCACCTTCCCTGACCGACGCCACTCATGCTCCTCAGCTTCCCTGACCGACGCCACTCATGCTCCTCACCTTCCCTGACCGACGCCACTGATGCTCCTCACCTTCCCTAACCGACGCCACTGATGCTCCTCAGCTTCCCTGACCGACGCCACTCATGCTCCTCACCTTCCCTGACCGACGCCACTCATGCTCCTCACCTTCCCTGACCGACGCCACTCATGCTCCTCACCTTCCCTGACCGAACTAAAACATTGCAAGATTTCAACTCTGAGCTACATGCAGGTGTCAACAAAGTTTTCAACTGGGCAGCAGAAAATAACATGATGTTTAACAGTGATAAATTTCAGGTACTCAGGTACGGCAAAAATGAGGATCTGAAACATAATACAGGGTACTAAACACATCTTTCATTCTTTCAATCACATCAAATCTTTCCATAGTAGAAAAACAGCATGTCAAGGATTTGGGAATAATGATGTCCGACGACCTAACGTTTAGGGAGCATAACCAAGCAAATATTGCGTCAGCCAGAAAAATGATCGGATGGATTACGAGAACATTCAAATCCAGGGATCCCATCACAATGGTTGTACTCTTCAAGTCAGTTGTGTTGTCCCGTCTCGAGTACTGCTCGGTACTCACTTCCCCCTTCAGAGCAGGAGAGATTGCTGAAATAGAGGGAATACAGAGAACATATACGGCACGCATAGACGAGATAAAACACCTAAATTATTGAGATCGTTTCAAAGCTCTCCAAATGTACTCTCTAGAAAGGAAACGAGAGAGATACCAAATAATATACTCATGGAAAATACATGTGGCCACTAGGACAAACATGTGGCCACTAGGACAAACATGTGGCCACTAGGACAAACATGTGGCCACTAGGACAAACATGTGGCTACTAAGACAAATATGTGGCTACTAAGACAAACATGTGGCCACTAGGACAAACATGTGGCCACTAGGAAAACATGTGGCCACTAGGACAAACATGCAGCTACTAGGACAAGCATGCGGCCACTAGGACAAACATGTGGCCACTTGGACAAACATGTGGCCACTAGGACAAACATGCAGCTACTAGGACAAGCATGCGGCCACTAGGACAAACATGTGGCCACTAGGACAAACATGTGGCCACTAGGAAAACATGTGGCCACTAGGACAAACATGCAGCTACTAGGACAAGCATGCGGCCACTAGGACAAGCATGCGGCCACTAGGACAAACATGTGGCCACTAGGACAAACATGTGGCCACTAGGACAAACATGTGGCCACTAGGACAAACATGTGGCCACTAGGACAAACATGTGGCCACTAGGACAAGCATGTGGCCACTAGGACAAACATGTGGCCACTAGGACAAACATGTGGCCACTAGGACAAACATGTGGCCACTAGGACAAGCATGTGGCCACTAGGACAAACATGTGGCCACTAGGACAAACATGTGGCCACTAGGACAAACATGTGGCCACTAGGACAAGCATGTGGCCACTAGGACAAACATGTGGCCACTAGGACAAACATGTGGCCACTAGGACAAACATGTGGCCACTAGGACAAACATGTGGCCACTAGGACAAGCATGTGGCCACTAGGACAAACATGTGGCCACTAGGACAAACATGTGGCCACTAGGACAAACATGTGGCCACTAGGACAAGCATGCGGCCACTAGGACAAACATGTGGCCACTAGGACAAACATGTGGCCACTAGGACAAACATGTGGCCACTAGGACAAACATGTGGCCACTAGGACAAACATGTGGCCACTTGGACAAACATGTGGCCACTAGGACAAACATGTGGCCACTAGGACAAACATGTGGCCACTAGGACAAACATGTGGCCACTAGGACAAACATGCAGCCACTAGCACCTTCATAAGTGTCGTCAGCGAAGCACTGTTCGAGAAATGATTGAATGTTATGAGTTGAGTCGTGTGTGTGTGTAAAACGTTTTTCATTAATAAACTGGTGGAGGGGGGGGGGGTGTTGGCGGTTGGATTAATGAGCGTTTGGCCTTTGTTGATGAGGACGGGCTGCACCATGTTGGGTACGACCTTATCTTTCAAGTATACAATAAAGTCGCCGTCACATCTGCAAGAAATGTGACAGGCTGGATCACAAGAAACTTATGCACTCGAGAGGCTATACCGATGATGATACAAGTGAAGACGCTAGTGCTATCTGCAGTGGAATACTGTTGCACAATGACAGCCCCTTTCAAAGCTGGAGAAGTTGCTGAACTGGGGTCAGATTCACGAAGCAGTTACGCAAGCACTTACGAGCCTGTACATCTTTTCTCAATCTTTGACGGCTTTGTTTACAATTATTAAACAGCTAATGAGCTCCGAATCATCCCGGGGCTATTTATATAAATAACAACAGTTGATTGGGAAGTTTTCATGCTTTTAAACTGTTTAATAAATGTTACCAAAACCGTCAAAGATCGAGGAAAGATGTACACGTTTAAGTACTTGCGTAACTGCTTCGTAAATCTGGCCCCCTTGAGAGCGTGCAGAGATCCTTTACTACTAGAATCCACTCAGCAAAACATGTAGACTATTGGGACCGACTAAAATGCCTAAAACTGTATTCTCTTGAGCTCAGGCGGGAGACATACATAATGATTTACATGTAGAAAACAGTAGAGGGACTGGTTCCAAAACTGCACGCAGAAATAGCACCACATGAGACCAGAAGGCATGGCAGGATGTGCAGAATACCCCCGTTGAGGAGCAGAGGTGCAACAGGTACTCTGAGAGAGAGGTCTATCAACTTCAGAGGCCCGAGACTGTTCAACAAGCTTCCACTACACATAAGGGGCATAACTGACCGACCCCTCACAATGTTCAGGAGAGAACTCCATAAACACCTCCAAAGGATAACTGATCAACCTGGCTATGATTCATACGTCAAGCTGTGAGCAGCCGCGTCCAACAGTCTGGTTGACGAATCCAGCAACGAGGAGGCCTGGTCGCAGGGACGTTGAGGCCCGAAACTATCTCAAGGCAAGGTAACTCAAGGTATTGTAAGGCAAGGCAACGAATCCAACAGTAGGATGAGTAATTATTGATTAACTCAAAGCGTCTGGCCTTTAGCCTTGGACAGACTTACAGACAGACGTTTCTATTTAGAGATATAAATATCCATTCTAAATTCTAACGCAGAATGAAAAAAGCAAATGTTTGTGTGGGGAACCAACTGTGATATTTATATTTATTTAATTTATATGAATGTAAAAAGAATTTATATCTACATTAATTTATATATTTCGATAGCAATTTATATGATGTTTAGCAGACTGTATATCTGCAATATTCTCACAAATCGACTCCTTACACATTAGGGGGGAGTTATATTAAATTTATATATATGCAGCCAATCAAACTACAGTATTAAGCTACATATATTAGTAATGATAATTCAGAGGCCTTATCTTATTGTACAGTAGGCCTAGTCCACCAGGTATTATCAAGGATGAAGGCACCAGATAATCCTCGTAGACCTGCATCCACCACCCATGTAACTGATGTACCAAGATTATTTTTTGCTTCCTTTTCTAATCTTGTCAAAGGGTCACTTGCTGTTAAGCCGGAATCCTCTATATGACAGGTATATCAGAGAAAATACTGTATATTATATACGATAAGGAGCAAGGAGTAATTACCTGGGTTTAGTCGCTTGTTCGTGTTCTAGGTTCGCTCTATATCTACCTAACATTAACTGGCCAGAAATGTTGTAATAAACGGGTTTCGGTAAAACACTTCCCTTGTTTGGATGTTGACTGCGTGTTGATGATGGAAGAAGCACTAATTTGATCTCTATAACGCTTCGTCCAAGAGAGAATTATAGGAGCTGAACTCGCTCCTGCGACTAGGTCTAACACTGGCTGACCTCTCACTACTGACGCCCTGGCTCTTTGTCCAGATGCCAATAGGTTGTAGAAAGGTCACATTTACTCTATTTTATTACTGATGATTAAGTTAATTCAAATGAGATGTTTTTATAATGTTAAAAGTCCAAAGACTGCTGTATTAAGAATAATTCCCAACAGAATAGCTGGTGAATTTATAGCGCTATGTGGCAATGATATCCCATTTTCTATTGACGGAAAATTCTACTACAGGCTACATTTTCTATGGGTTAACCAGCGTATTCAACAGCAGCAATATTATCTGCTTATTGTATTTAAGATTAGCAAATGGTGTTGGGTTTTCCGACAGTTAGTTTATCTTCACATTATATTGTTACATGTGTACTTGGCTTGGTGTTAGGCTGTAGGCCTAACACGCTCTGGAGGGTTATTAAGGCCACCACACTAGTTTACTGACCAACCAACAGGTATTCTTGAGTCCTGAACACAGCCCAGGACTAAAGTAAACTCTAGGTGTACATATACCAAGAAAAAGAGTACACTTCTCCGTGTATATATCTTGTGTGTGTCTAGTATTTTTCTTGATCCTGACGAAGACAATTCAGAGGAGAACGTGAAATTACTACAACAACACACAGAGATCACAATAGCGTGATGCATCAAATGAACAAATCCACAAGGGCCGTGACGAGGATTCGAACCTACGTCAGAGGGTCCCAGCGTCAGGGATGCTCACGGACGTAGGTTCGAATCCTCGTCACGGCCCTTGTAGATTTGTTCATTTACTACAACAAGTTTGTTATCCTTCTTCTTCAACTCTCTTTCTAACCTATCATTTTCTCATTCTGACATTAGATTTGTAATTCATTCAATAGTAAGCTACAGTCACATTAAATACAGGATGTGTCGGGGAGAATTTATAATACAACATTTCTAGGTAAAATTACAATGTCTGTCGACAACCTGTCAACGATGGAATTGATAAGATATAACCGACAAGTAAAGTTAAGAGTCCGTATCAATGTTCCTCCACCAGAAATTCAACCTTAACCACCTACTTTAAGATGATATACAAACCTCACGAGTCCAAAGAGCTTCTTGACGAACTTATAGGTACAGCGTCAATAAAGGCGGTAATTAAATTTATGTTACTTGAACAACGACCTAATTACTAGTCAACTCAGCGCATGCGTGTCACACCCTCGCAAGGGGCATCGGTGTTATCAATATTGACGATATAAATTAAGATCTGTTTAACACGTTATCAAAAACAACACAACTTTTATTAAATATCAAACATTGCTTAGACCTATATACAAGAAAACTTATAGATAGGTAAAACCTTATTAATTAAATTAAAAACCACGTTTTGTAATGTGGATAATTGATTATAATATTGCCTTTAGTAATACTGGTAATACATAGGGTTCCGTCACTCAGGGCGCCGTCACCCAGGGCTCCGTCACTCAGGGCTCCGTCACCCAGGGTTCCGTCACTCAGGGCGCCGTCACCCAGGGCTCCGTCACCCAGGGTTCCGTCACCCAGGGTTCCGTCACTCAGGGCGCCGTCACCCAGGGCTCCGTCACCCAGGGCTCCGTCACCCAGGGCTCCGTCACCCAGGGCTAAGTCACCCTGGGCTCCGTTATCCAGGGATCCGTCACCCAGGGCTCCGTCACTCGGGGCTCCGTCACCCTGGGCTCCGTTATCCAGGGATCCGTCACCCAGGGCTCCGTCACTCAGGGCGCCGTCACCCAGGGCTCCGTCACCCAGGGTTCCGTCACTCAGGGCGCCGTCACCCAGGGCTCCGTCACCCAGGGCTCCGTCACCCAGGGCTCCGTCACCCAGGGCTCCGTCACCCTGGGCTCCGTTATCCAGGGATCCGTCACCCAGGGCTCCGTCACTCGGGGCTCCGTCACCCTGGGCTCCGTTATCCAGGGATCCGTCACCCAGGGCTCCGTCACTCGGGGCTCCGTCACCCAGGGCTCCATCATCCAGGGCTCCGTCACCCAGGGCTCCGTCACTCAGGGCTCCGTCACCTAGGGCTCCATCATCCAGGGTTCCGTCACTCAGGGCTCCGTTACCCAGGGCTCCTCACCCAGGGCTCCGTCACTCAAGGCTCCGTCACCCAGGGCTCCATCATCCAGGGTTCCGTCACCCAGGGCTCCGTCAACCAGGACTCCGTCACCCAGGGCTCCGTCACCTAGGGCTCCGTCACTCAGGGCGCCGTCACTCAGGGCTACGTTATTCAGGGCTCCGTCACCCAGGGCTCCGTCACCCTGGGCTCCGTTATCCAGGGCTCCGTCACCCAGGGCTCCGTCACTCGGGGCTCCGTCACCCAGGGCTCCATCATCCAGGGCTCCGTCACCCAGGGCTCCGTCACTCAGGGCTCCGTCACTCAGGGCTCCGTCACCCAGGGCTCCGTCTCCCATGACTCCGTCACCCAGGGCTCCGTCACCCTGGGCTCCGTTATCCAGGGCTCCGTCACCCAGGGCTCCGTCACTCGGGGCTCCGTCACCCAGGGCTCCATCATCCAGGGCTCCGTCACCCAGGGCTCCGTCACTCACGGCTCCGTCACCCAGGGCTCCGTCACTCAGGGCTCCGTCACCCAGGGCTCCGTCACCCAGGGCTCCGTCACCCAGGGCTCCGTCACCTAGGGCTCCGACACCCAGGGCTCCGTCACCCAGGGCTCCGTCACTCAGGGCTCCGTCACCCAGGGCTCCGTCACCTCGGGCTCCGTCACTCAGGGCGCCGTCACCCAGGGCTCCGTTATCCAGGGCTCCGTCACCCAGGGCTCCGTCACTCAGGGCTCCGTCACCCAGGGCTCCATCATCCAGGGCTCCGTCACCCAGGGCTCCGTCACTCAGGGCTCCGTCACCCAGGGCTCCATCATCCAGGGTTCCGTCACCTAGGGCTCCGTCACCCAGGGCTCCGTCACTTAGTGCTCCGTCACCCAGGGCTCCATCATCCAGGGCTCCGTCACCCAGGGCTCCGTCACCCAGGGCTCCGTCACCCAGGGCTCCGTCACCCAGAGCTCCGTCACCCAGGGCTCCGTCACCCAGGGCTCCGTCACCCAGGGCTCGGTCACCTAGGGCTCCGTCACCCTCGGCTCTGTCACCCAGGGCTCCGTCACCCAGAGCTCCGTCACCCAGGGATCCGTCACCTAGGGCTCCGTCACCTAGGACTCCGTCACCCAGGGCTCCGTCACCCAGGGCTCCGTCACCCAGGGCTCCGTCACCCAGGGTTCCGTCACCCACGGCTCCGTCACCCAGGGCTCCGTCACCCAGGGTTCCGTCACCCACGGTTCCGTCACCCAGGGCTCCGTCACCCAAGGCTCCGTCACCCAAGGCTTCGTCACCCAGGGTTCCGTCACCCACGGCTCCGTCACCCAGGGCTCCGTCACCAAGGGTTCCGTCACCCAGGGCTCCGTCACCCAGGGCTCCGTCACCCAGGGTTCCGTCACCCAGGGCTCCGTTACCCAAGGCTACGTCACCCAGGGCTCCGTCACCCAGGGCTCCGTCACCCAGGGCTCCGTCACCCACGGCTGCGTCACCCACGGCTCCGTCACCCAGGGCTCCGTCACCCAGGGTTCCGTCACCCAGGGCTCCGTCACCCAAGGCTCCGTCACCCAGGGCTCCGTCACCCAGGGCTCCGTCACCCACGGCTCCGTCACCCACGGCTCCGTCACCCACGGCTCCGTCACCCAGGGCTCCGTCACCCACGGCTCCGTCACCCACGGCTCCGTCACCCACGGCTCTGTCACCCAGGGCTCCGTCACCCAGGGCTCCGTCACCCACAGCTCCGTCACCCACGGCTCCGTCACCCAGGGCACCGTCATTCAGGGCTCCGTCACCCAGGGCACCGTCACCCAAGGCTCCGTCACCCAGGGCTCCGTCACCCAGAGCTCCGTCACCCAGGGCTCAGTCAAACATGTCTCCGTCACATACGGCTCCGTCACCCAGGGCTCCGTCACCCACGGCTCCGTCACCCACGGCTCCGTCTCCCACGGCTCCGTCACCCTCGGCTCCGTCACCCAGGGCTCCGTCACCCAGGGCTCCGTCACCCAGGGTTCCGTCACCCAGGGCTCCGTCACCCAAGGCTCCGTCACCCAGGGCTCCGTCACCCAGAGCTTCGTCACCCAGGGCTCCGTCAAACATGTCTCCGTCACCCACGGCTCCGTCACCCAGGGCTCCGTCACCCAGGGCTTCGTCACCCAGGGCTCCGTCACCCACGGCTCCGTCACCCACGGCTCCGTCATCCAGGGCTCCGTCACCCACGGCTCCGTCACCCACGGCTCCGTCACCGACGGCTCCGTCACCCACGACTCCGTCACCCAGGGCTCCGTCACCCAGGGCTCCGTCACCCAAGGCTCCGTCACCCAGGGCTCCGTCACCCAGGGCACCGTCACCCAGGGCTCCGTCACCCAGGGCTCCGTCACCCAGGGCTCCGTCACCCAGGGCACCGTCACCCAGGGCTCCGTCACCCAGGGCACCGTCACCCAGGGCTCCGTCACCCAGGGCTCCGTCACCCACGGCTCCGTCACCCACGGCTCCGTCACCCAGAGCACTGTCACCCAGGGCTCCGTCACCCAGGGCTCCGTCACCCAGGGCTCCGTCACCCAGGGCTCCGTCACCCAGGGCACCGTCACCCAGAGCTCCGTCACCCAGGGCTCCTTCACCCAGGGCACCGTCACCCAGAGCTCCGTCACCCAGGGCTCCGTTATCCAGGGCACCGTCACGCAGGGCACCGTCACCCAGGGCTCCGTCACCCAGGGCTCCGTCACCCAGGGCTCCGTCACCCAGGGCTCCGTCACCCAGGGCACCGTCACCCAGGGCTCCGTCACCCAGGGCACCGTCACCCAGGGCTCCGTCACCCACGGCTCCGTCACCCACGGCTCCGTCACCCAGAGCACTGTCACCCAGGGCTCCGTCACCCAGGGCTCCGTCACCCAGGGCTCCGTCACCCAGGGCTCCGTCACCCAGGGCACCGTCACCCAGAGCTCCGTCACCCAGGGCTCCTTCACCCAGGGCACCGTCACCCAGAGCTCCGTCACCCAGGGCTCCGTTATCCAGGGCACCGTCACGCAGGGCACCGTCACCCAGGGCTCCGTCACCCAGGGCTCCGTCACCCAGGGCTCCGTCACCCAGGGCTCCGTCACCCACGGCTCCGTCACCCAGGGCACCGTCACCCAGGGCTCCGTCACCCAGGGCTCCGTCACCCAGGGCTCCGTCACCCAGGGCACCGTCACCCAGAGCTCCGTCACCCAGGGCTCCTTCACCCAGGGCACCGTCACCCAGAGCTCCGTCACCCAGGGCTCCGTTATCCAGGGCACCGTCACGCAGGGCACCGTCACCCAGGGCTCCGTCACCCAGGGCTCCGTCACCCAGGGCTCCGTCACCCAGGGCTCCGTCACCCAGGGCACCGTCACCCAGGGCTCCGTCACCCAGGGCTCCGTCACCCAGGGCACCGTCACCCAGGGCTCCGTCACCCAGGGCTCCGTCACCCAGGGCTCCGTCACCCAGGGCACCGTCACCCAGGGCTCCGTCACCCAGGGCTCCGTCACCCAGGGCACCGTCACCCAGGGCTCCGTCACCCAGGGCTCCGTCACCCAGGGCACCGTCACCCAGGGCTCCGTCACCCAGGGCTCCGTCACCCAGGGCTCCGTCACCCAGGGCACCGTCACCCAGGGCTCCGTCACCCAGGGCTCCGTCACCCAGGGCTCCGTCACCCAGGGCTCCGTCACCCAGGACTCCGTCACCCAGGGCTCCGTCACCCAGGGCTCCGTTATCCGTTATAACAATGAATATATTTTCTTGATTTTACAAGTGAGAAGAAAGGGAACAATAAGGAGAATGTACCAAGTCATTACAACTATATAGAACTTGGAAGGGGTCAGGATAAGGATTTGGGATGGGACGGGGGATGGAATGGTGCCCAACCACTTGGACGGTCGGGGATTGAACGCCGACCTGCATGATGCAAGACCATCGCTCTACCGTCCTGCCCAAGTGGCTGGGCTTTACTGGAAGGAGTGTAAATGATGATGCGAGAGCGAATTGCAATCCAGCATCTTTATCATGATAGATACCTTGTTTTTATTACTACTTGTTGAGAGAAACTGTTGCATAGACGCCTCAGTCAGTCAGACGGAGGCGTCTACTGACTGAGCGTCTTGTGTTGTAGGTGCTATCATCTGGTTGCTATAACGATGTTGGATGAATGTTTCATCATGTGGTTTTGCAAACACTGCTTTTGTCAGCAGGAACAAGATGCTCTCTCTCTCTCTCTCTCTCTCTCTCTCTCTCTCTCTCTCTCTCTCTCTCTCTCTCTCTCTCTCTCTCTCTCTCTCTCTCTCTCTCTCTCTCTCTCTCTCTCTCTCTCTCTCTCTCTCTCTCTCTCTCTCTCTCTCTCTCTCTCTCTCTCTCTCTCTCTCTATCTCTCCCTCTCCCTCTCCCCCCCCTCTCTCTCTCTCTCTCTCTCTCTCTCTCTCTCTCTCTCTCTCTCTCTCTCTCTCTCTCTCTCTCTCTCTCTCTCTCTCTCTCTCGTCACCACGCTTCAGCGGTTCATCAACCATTTTTGACACAAGAGGCGTCAAAGGGTAAAGTTAGTCGCATTCATTAACGTTAACCAGAAAAATTTATGAGCCATAACAAAGGTTATTAGATAAGTAAACTCTAACCTCAAGTTGCCGGTCCTGGTTTATATATATATATATATATATATATAAATATATATAAATATATATATATATATATATATATATATATATATATATATATATATATATATATATATATATATATATATATATATATATATATATAGGGGATAGTGTCCCCTACACCTGACTTTCCTCCTCAGCTCCTCTTGCCTATTTATTGCCTGTCCCTACCTCCTCGTCACAATCGACTTGAGAATGGTCCAGGACGGACCGAAACGTCGTCGTCCCTTCAATTTCTAGTGTGTGGTCTGGTCAATATATATATATATATATATATATATATATATATATATATATATATATATATATATATATATATATATATATATATATATATATATATATATATATATATATATATATATATATATATATATATATATATTAGTATATTTTGGTAGCAGTCTTTCCTGTAGACATATATTATTATATATGACCGAAAAAGTAAGATTAATAATTCTAACACGAATTTTCTCAATCTTTCGTACATTACGCTTCACTGTTGGAGGTAAATAAAAAATCACTTCTCCAAAATTCATTTTTATTTCTAGTCTGACGCGACACGGGCGCGTTTCGTAAAACTTATTACATTTTCAAAGACTTCACAAATACACAACTGATTAGAACTTACGTATCTCTGATTTTATATCTACATTTGAGTGAGGTGGGAGGGGTGATGTGGCATTAACACAAGACAGAACAAGAGGGGATATTAATAGGGTATTAAAAGTATCAACACAAGACAGAACAGAAACAATGGGTAATAAATAGAAGTGTTTGTAGAAAACCTATTGGTCCATATTTCTTGATGCTTCTATATTGGAGCGGAGTCTTGAGGTGGGTAGAATATAGTTGTGCAATAATTGGCTGTTGATTGCTGGTGTTGACTTCTTGATGTGTAGTGCCTCGCAAACGTCAAGCCGCCTGCTATCGCTGTATCTATCGATGATTTCTGTGTTGTTTACGTGGATTTCTCTGGCGATGGTTTGGTTATGGGAAGAGATTATATGTTCCTTAATGGAGCCCTGTTGCTTATGCATCGTTAAACGCCTAGAAAGAGATGTTGTTGTCTTGCCTATATATTGGGTTTTTTGGAGCTTACAGTCCCCAAGTGGGCATTTGAAGGCATAGACGACGTTAGTCTCTTTTAAAGCGTTCTGTTTTGTGTCTGGAGAGTTTCTCATGAGTAGGCTGGCCGTTTTTCTGGTTTTATAGTAAATCGTCAGTTGTATCCTCTGATTTTTGTCTGTAGGGATAACGTTTCTATTAACAATATCTTTCAGGACCCTTTCCTCCGTTTTATGAGCTGTGGAAAAGAAGTTCCTGTAAAATAGTCTAATAGGGGGTATAGGTGTTGTGTTAGTTGTCTCTTCAGAGGTTGCATGGCTTTTCACTTTCCTTCTTATGATGTCTTCGATGAAACTATTGGAGAAGCCGTTATTGACTAGGACCTGCCTTACCCTACAGAGTTCTTCGTCGACTTGCTTCCATTCTGAGCTGTGGCTGAGAGCACGGTCGATGTATGCGTTAACAACACTCCTCTTGTACCTGTCAGGGCAGTCGCTGTTGGCATTTAGGCACATTCCTAAGTTTGTTTCCTTAGTGTAGACTGCAGTGTGGAAACCTCCGCCCTTTTCCATGACTGTTACATCTAGAAAAGGCAGCTTCCCATCCTTTTCCGTCTGGTAAGTGAAACGCAGCACGGAACTCTGCTCAAATGCCTCCTTCAGCTCCTGCAGATGTCTGACATCAGGTACCTGTGTAAAAATGTCGTCAACATACCTGCAGTATATGGCCGGTTTCAAGTTCATGTCGACTAAGACTTTTTGCTCGATGGTACCCATGTAGAAGTTTGCAAACAGGACACCTAGGGGAGAACCCATGGCGACCCCATCTACTTGCTTATACATGTGCCCATCCGGGCTCAAGAAGGGTGCCTCTTTAGTACAAGCTTGGAGTAGTTTCCTCAGAATACTTTCTGGCATGTCAAGAGGAGTACAGGCTGGATCACGATACACTCTGTCGGCTATCATTCCGATTGCCTCGTCCACAGGTACGTTGGTAAACAGCGATTCTACGTCCAACGAGGCTCTTATCCCTGTGGCCCGTGTGCCACAGGGAATCTTATCCCTGTGGCCCGTGTGGCCCGGAAAGTAGAGTTCGAAATTCTGTTGGACGACATATTCGACCTCGAGACACAAAAGAAGGTCACTACCAAAGATACCTTACAAGCAGAATTTATTGCAGAAGGAGGAAAGAATCGAGGCAACTACAGAAGCACCATACTGTCCCCCGAGCTTAAAGCGGCAGCTAAAAGCCTTCGTGAGAACAAGGAGATAGTTGTCAGGAGAGGTGACAAGTCGCCAATATATGTCATTCTTAAAAAAGACGAATATCTGGCGAAAATGAACATCATACTCTCTGACCAAACTAAGTTCCAAAGGGTAACGAAGGACACTACAGCCGAATTAAAAGCAAAGGTCAACAAACTGATCGAAACTGTGAACGCCAAGAAATCCGGACTCCACCTGCCAAAGATCATTGGGGAATATAAACCTGGATATGCGTATGGAAATGTCAAGACGCACAAGCCTGGAAACCCACTTCGGCCAATCATGAGCAAGATACCCACACCCACGTACAGACTGGCGAAGCGACTCAACGGCCTGCTGACTCCTTATGTTCCTTGCGCCTTCAGCCTGAAGTCTCCAAAGGAATTTGTGGACTTACTGCGGGGCACACGGGCCACAGGGATAAGAGCCTCGTTGGACGTAGAATCGCTGTTTACCAACGTACCTGTGGACGAGACAATCGGAATGATAGCCGACAGAGTGTATCGTGATCCAGCCTGTACTCCTCTTGACATGCCAGAAAGTATTCTGAGGAAACTACTCCAAGCTTGTACTAAAGAGGCACCCTTCTTGAGCCCGGATGGGCACATGTATAAGCAAGTAGATGGGGTCGCCATGGGTTCTCCCCTAGGTGTCCTGTTTGCAAACTTCTACATGGGTACCATCGAGCAAAAAGTCTTAGTCGACATGAACTTGAAACCGGCCATATACTGCAGGTATGTTGACGACATTTTTACACAGGTACCTGATGTCAGACATCTGCAGGAGCTGAAGGAGGCATTTGAGCAGAGTTCCGTGCTGCGTTTCACTTACGAGACGGAAAAGGATGGGAAGCTGCCTTTTCTAGATGTAACAGTCATGGAAAAGGGCGGAGGTTTCCACACTGCAGTCTACACTAAGGAAACAAACATAGGAATGTGCCTAAATGCCAACAGCGACTGCCCTGACAGGTACAAGAGGAGCGTTGTTAACGCATACATCGACCGTGCTCTCAGCCACAGCTCAGAATGGAAGCAAGTCGACGAAGAACTCTGTAGGGTAAGGCAGGTCCTAGTCAATAACGGCTTCTCCAATGGTTTCATCGAAGACATCATAAGAAGGAAAGTGAAAAGCCATGCAACCTCTGAAGAGACAACTAACACAACACCTATACCCCCTATTAGACTATTTTACAGGAACTTCTTTTCCACAGCTCATAAAACGGAGGAAAGGGTCCTGAAAGATATTGTTAATAGAAACGTTATCCCTACAGACAAAAATCAGAGGATACAACTGACGATTTACTATAAAACCAGAAAAACGGCCAGCCTACTCATGAGAAACTCTCCAGACACAAAACACAACGCTTTAATAGAGACTAACGTCGTCTATGCCTTCAAATGCCCACTTGGGGACTGTAAGCTCCAAAAAACCCAGTATATAGGCAAGACAACAACATCTCTTTCTAGGCGTTTAACGATGCATAAGCAACAGGGCTCCATTAAGGAACATATAATCTCTTCCCATAACCAAACCATCGCCAGAGAAATCCTAGTAAACAACACAGAAATCATTGATAGATACAGCGATAGCAGGCGGCTTGACGTTTGCGAGGCACTACACATCAAGAAGTCAATACCAGCAATCAACAGCCAATTATTGCACAACTATATTCTACCCACCTCAAGACTCCGCTCCAATATAGAAGCATCAAGAAATATGGACCAATAGGTTTTCTACAAACACTTCTATTCAATACCCATGGTTTCTGTTCTGTCTTGTGTTGATACTTTTAATACCCTATTAATATCCCCTCTTGTTCTGTCTTGTGTTAATGCCACATCACCCCTCCCACCTCACTCAAATGTAGATATAAAATCAGAGATACGTAAGTTCTAATCAGTTGTGTATTTGTGAAGTCTTTGAAAATGTAATAAGTTTTACGAAACGCGCCCGTGTCGCGTCAGACTAGAAATAAAAATGAATTTTGGAGAAGTGATTTTTGATTTACCTCCAACAGTGAAGCGTAATGTACGAAAGATTGAGAAAATTCGTGTTAGAATTATTAATCTTACTTTTTCGGTCATATTTAATAATATATATATATATATATATATATATATATATATATATATATATATATATATATATATATATATATATATATATATATATATATATATATATATATATATGTCGTACCTAATAGCCAGAACGCACTTCTCGGCCTACTATACAAGGCCCGATTTGCCTAATAAGCCAAGTTTTCCTGAATTAATATATTTTCTCTAATTTTTTTCTTATGAAATAATAAAGCTACCCATTTCATTATGTATGAGGTCAATTTTTTTTTATTGGAGTTAAAATTGACGTAGATATATGACCGAACCTAACCAACCCTACCTAACCTAACCTAACCTATCTTTATAGGTTAGGTTAGGTTAGGTAGCATAAAAAGTTAGGTTAGGTTAGGTTAGGTAGGTTAGGTAGTCGAAAAACAATTAATTCATGAAAACTTGGCCTATTAGGCAAATTTGGCCTTGCATAGTAGGCTGAGAAGTGCGTTCTGGCTACTAGGTACGACATATATATATATATATATATATATATATATATATATATATATATATATATATATATATATATATATATATATATATATATATATATATATGTATATATATATGTATATATATATATATATATATATATATATATATATATATATATATATATATATATATATATATATATATATATATATATATATATATATATATATATTGAAGGGTACAGATGTTGATTATTTATATTTATATGATGTCCATGGTGATATATGAGTTGATAGCGACCCCTGAATCATCACTTCGATGAGGTGATTCCGTGTGACGATCCTCTTGAGTACCTCTCGTTGTAAACTGTCCCTGTGACGAAGTGGTCTCATGTGGGATATGATCCTCGTCAAGCACCTTCAGTCATTGTCTGGACCGGAATTTGAGGGTGAGAAGATTTTCAGAGAGGGAGGGAGAAAAGGAGAGACGGAGGGAGGGAAGGAGAGTGGGTTTCAAAGAGAGGTTGGTAGAGTGGGGAGAGGAAAGGGAGTGACTGATATTAAATTAACTTGCAGGAGCAGTAACTCGAGGTCTTGAGGTAGAACACCATCTGCGGTATGACGATAAGGGTAAGCTAGAATTGCGTGAGTGAGTGAGTGAGTGAGTGAGTGAGTGAGTGAGAGTTAAATAGAATACTGTTAAATAGCTGACAGACACAGAATCTTGGACCAACTTTGAATCAACTTTAGTCGTCAAGTAATATTACCTGTCAACTATTTTTAACTTCAGATGGTAAGCCAGGCCTACCTGTGTATGATACGTCCTCTTCCCCCTCGTATCCCCCTTCCAAGAATCATTCTCAACTAATTTCAGCCTGACAACCGGTTAGTTTACCTCTTGTAACGACGCGGTGGTGGTGGAGCATGCTAACTTCTCGTTAATTACTTCTCACCACGACGATCAGTTACTACCAAGTCTCTCCAATACATAATGCCATTGGTCCGGTCGGTCATCTCACACCATTCCTTATACCTGATGCCTCTGTTCACCTGGCAGTAAGTTGGTACCAAGGACATAGACTGCTGTTGTGTGCTCTGCATCATGGGACTCGACGCAGGTATTCTGAGAGGTTGCCGTCTTGCACCAACCCCGGAGCTAGTCGCTATCACCCAGGTGTTACCTGGTTAAAGGTGTGTTTCGAGGATTCTCTTGACACGTAACTCGTGTGTTCGTCTCATAATGTGCAGAGATAACCTGGGCGAGCTCACCTGGGCTGGCCCAGGTGCAGTTTGTCACCTAATTCCTTACTGGTCTAAAGAATCGCGCAACACGGACGAGGAACATCCTATATTACCTAAGGAGACTCCAATAATACATTATGATTTGAATAAAAGCTGACATTACAGGAAGCACTATTTAATAAATGTACATGGGAAGTGGAGGGTTTAATGACTTAAAACAGATGAGAGAGTTACAGAAAGTTCAAAGCCCCGTAACACCAGCCAGCCAGCTATACAGCCAGACAGCCAAACAGCCAAACAGCCTGACAGCGAGCCAGCCAGCGAGCCAGCTAGCCAGCAAGTCTGCCAGTCAGCAAGCCAGCCAGCCAGCCAGCCAGCTACCCAGCAAACACAAATCATCTACACAACGTTCGCCTATCTCTTGCCATAGGTGTGGGAATGATTTGCATTGAGAATGGTGCAGGAGAGCCTTTGAGAAACTTTTACTCAAAAAATCCAAACACAAAGGTTTAATTATAAATTGTTTTTCTACAATTATTTTCTTCCAAATGTAAAACAAATAGTTTTTACATGTTTAAATATAAAATTTATGGTGTTTTTTTGTAAAATTCATTAATAAATTGTGAATGATATATATTGGCTGAGTGAAACCTTTATAATCCATTTAGTTATAATTTGAACAGAAAAAAGTATTTTTCCAAATTTTCTAAAAATTGCTCTTTTTAACACAATTTGACTCCTTATACATTCCACTAAACACTATATCATGTTTAAATATATAATTTATGTATTATTCTCTAAAATAATTTATATAAATTATATAAGTTGCTGGAAAGTGGTGTTAAGGATTTTGAAAACATTTTGTTGTGTTAATATGTTCTTATTAACTATGTCTCAAGTTCACAGTTTATCAAACAAGAATATTAACATTCGTCAACTCTTAAAATCTTATATGTTATCTTGCTGGTGCAAAAAAGGGTGAATCTTTAGGAACAGCTATAGTATCTATATATCACAAATGGTGTTTTCCCTAACTCAAACAATGTAGGGTTTATTATTCTACACATATTTCTAATGACTCTTAGATGTTTACATTCTCTGAAGTATAATTGTGAAGGCTGTGTCCATCACTCTCAACACAGATTCTTAAACTCGTCTCTGCAGGTTCAACTATATAATTAGTTTCCATTTTGAATTTCCATGGACATTTGTATCCAAAATGAAACCAATGTGGTTTCCTTCAGCGCCTTCAGCCAGCACATTTGCTCATTCATTTCCACAGATTCCAACAAGGTAGGGGATTTACAGAAATTTGTATATTCATATTGTTATATATTAAAAATATGAATGCAGTTCAATATGATAAGACAAATACATGAGTTTATGATAAATTCGTTTTCTGTGATATACCATTGATATGCTCTTTTTTTCTTTAAACGGCAGACTAAACTAAAGTGCTCACATCAACAGATTTGATGTATAAATGGTCAACGCTCAACAGAGTTAGTATAAATGTATTAGTATAAATCTTACTTGTCTCATTGTTAATTCACATTCAATGTCAACTTGTGGTTTTGATGTGGCACGTTTGGCCAAGACACCCCACCCCATTATGCACCCCATACCCATCTTGTGGGCGGTTGTGGAAAGGGTTACAGAGGCACATAATGGGCTCAGGGACTGAACCCCACAATTCATTTAGCTAAGCAAGTTACAATCTTGATGAGCTAGTTACAAAATTCAATATAAGTCATCACATCAACAATGGGTTCGAGATCGACCTCAAGTACAGGTTCTAAATTAAGCAACTGACATATGTGGAGAGCTAGTATCAAAATTTATATGTTTGTCCTGCACACCGTCCCCCATCCAGTGGGCAGCGGTGGATAGGTTACAATCACTTAGTTGTTATCTACAGTTAGCAAACTGGGGATATTTGGCTAAAATTTCTGGTAGCAGATCATTTTGAATGAAATATTGACACATCGCTGGAACATTGGTTATAGAATTGTCTCTAAATTCATGTATCTTTTCGCACTCCATCACATAGTGACGGAGGGTGTGCGAATAATTTTGTTGACACAGTTTACATTTGGTCAGGTCTACATCAGCAGATAATGAGAATTCCCAGAGATACTTGTAACCGAGTCTAAGCCGAGCAGTAGTAACATCTAGAAGTCTGCTGATTTTATTGGATGATCCATAGATGTGTGGCTCCTCTTGTATGATATGTATGATAGATGGAATTACTAGTTCCAGTTTCTAGGCAGGCGATGAGTACTCACAATAACCTTAATTAAGCGTCAAAACAAAAATGTGTATACTCTTTTTACTCTCCTGACCTTAGTTCTCGAGCTATGTATTTCATTTTGGTACCAACGTGTTCGCAATAACATTCTCTAGAAGAAAATCAGCAAAAACGGTCACCAAAAGTTATATGAATACCAGCACCCAATAAATACCTACGTAGATGACTCGCCGTGAGTGCCCAAGAGCAACAAAATGTTTTTACTCTTGGGATTGTTATCACTTCCACACTTGTCCTACAGCGTTAATTTTGGTATCAATGTACTCGCAATGAAATTCCCAACACGGTGATATGAATATAAACGTAGAATAATGGTCGCTGCCCACCCGCAAGAGTGTGGGAAGTGGCGGAACTGTTACCCAGTATTGGTGACAAGACGACACATGGGCGATACAGTGCTTTGAAAGTTTATAATTATATCACTGTCCTGACATTATTATTGTATGTACGTCATTCATTTTTGTGCCAATGTTTTCGCAATAGAATGTTCTATGAGCCCGTAGGTAAAAAAGAGCAACAAAGCGTAAGATAGAATAGCACCATATATAAAACAACGCTGGTACATATCAGTGAGCGTCAAACACACACGAAATGTGTGTGTTTGATGGTGGTCAAACGATGTTTGATGTGTTTGATCAGGTGATGTCCTGATCCGCATAATTAAAGTGTGAATTATGTTGAGAAAAAATAAGAAAAAAGGGAAAAAACAGGGGTGGGAGAAACATGACAGAAAAAGAGTAAAAATACAATTTGGTCAACAAAACAGCATTGTTTAAAATAAAAGATATGGATTGACATTTTGGGGGTTAGGTTGGTAGGTTACATTGAGTTAATTAGGTAGTACTTAGTGTTTATCTGTTATAGATAGGAGCTGCCTGGTATGGGCCAATAGGCCTTCTGCAGTTACCTTTGTTTTTATGTTTTTGCCCTGTAACCTAAATGGTTAGAGAGGCACATATATGGGCTTAGGGACTGAACCCCACACTACATTTAGCTAAGCTGGTTACAATCTTGATGATATAGTTACAAAATTCTGTATAAGTCGTCACATTATCAATGGGTTCGAGATCAACCACAATTTCCTGAATAGATATAACAAAGGGGATATTAATAGGGTATTAAAATTGTCAACACAAGATAGAACACGAAACAATGGGTATAAATTGGATAAGTTTAGATTTAGGAAAGACTTGGGTAAATACAGGGTCAGTAACAGGGTTGTTGATTTGTGGAATTTTTCTTAACTTATAAATTTATCTTTATTTATCTTAAACTGGTTGGGAGAGGTACAGTTTTTAACATAATTGGGAAGGTCATTCCACATTCGAGGTCTCTTGATTTGTAAAGCATTTCTAGTTTGACTAAGTCGTACTCTTGGAATATCAAATAGGTATTTGTTTCTGGTGTGGTGCTCATGGGATCTGTTACAACCTTCTAGGAAGCTTTTAAGGTCAGGATTGACATTACAGTGCAGCGTTTTATATATATAAAATACACATGAGAGTATGTGCAGGGACTTAATATCTAACATATTCAGAGATTTGAGTAAGGGGTCCATATATACTGCCCGGTTGCCTGAAATGCTATAGGCCTACATAGTGGCTTTAGGTATTGTATGCACTAGCTCTATCTATAAATCCAACATTATGTTTGTAAATCAACTATGTATGTATGAAAAAAAATGACTAATACGTTCGGCGAATGACTTTGACTTCAACTTCACTTTGACTTCGTTCATGTCATCGTATTTTCCGTAATATATAAAGGTTATGACAATGCAATTATATTATTGTGTGCAAATAAGTTTGAAATTTCATGTACCCTAAAAATATTAAAATAAAGAATAAGAATAATTAAATAATTGTTGTAGTAAATTGTCACACGTTCATCATACGCAAACGAACACACAGTTTGGAGCGTCAGTACAAGACCGCCGCCATTTTAAAACACGGCTTCGAATGTAAGTAATGTTTTTCTCGTACTAACACTGTGTTATACAATAGATTTGGTCTTGAATTCACAAATTTAGTTGTTACATCTGACAGAGTATGTTAGACGGTGTAATGCTGGTCCATGTTAACGTATTTGTGGGCTTGGTTGGTTTAAATGTGGAGGCGAGGCCTGGCAGTGCTGGTGTATGTGGAGGCGAGGCGAGGCCTGGCAGTGCTGGTGTATGTGGAGGCGAGGCCTGGCTGTGCTGGTGAGTATGTGGAGGCGAGGCCTGGCAGTGCTGGTGTATGTGGAGGCGAGGCCTGGCTGTGCTAGTGTGTATGTGGAGGCGAGGCCTGGCTGTGCTAGTGTGTATGTGGAGGCGAGGCCTGGCAGTGCTGGTGTATGTGGAGGCGAGGCCTGGCTGTGCTAGTGTGTATGTGGAGGCGAGGCCTGGCTGTGCTAGTGTGTATGTGGAGGCGAGGCCTGGCAGTGCTGGTGTATGTGGAGGCGAGGCCTGGCTGTGCTAGTGTGTATGTGGAGGCGAGGCCTGGCTGTGCTAGTGTGTATGTGGAGGCGAGGCATGTACAACACTCCCCAATAGGAAGAAAACCCACTGGGTTCTAGGCTAGGTTAGGCTTATCTGTAATAATTGAATTAAGCCTAGCAAAGCCTAGAACCTAGTTCAGTAATTTAAAAAATGTTGTAACTTGAAAAATGCCATTCAATACATTACACAATTTAAATATTTTCAGGCAATCAACACAACCCTCATGTTGGCTAACCCCCTCTCATGTTGGTCAATAATTTAATTATTTTTTTATGGAGTAATCTTTGCTGTTGAAATGTAGTCTTTTTGAGACTACATTTCAAATGTAGTGTGTGTGGAGGCGTGTATGTTAGGTATTACCTAATATACACGGTGTAATATATCTATCTGTGTGAAATAGATTAAATCCATTTATTTGATATTCAGCTAATAGTTCTGTATTTTCTACATTCATCCATGTTTTGGTAAGTGCAATAATATGTATTGTTTCATTGCAGATTAGAGATTCAAGATAGTTCTAGATTTCCGAAGTACTGAAACGCGCGCCATACAGGCTTGGTGGATCTAGGTGCAAGGTAAAATTATTTACATTTACTTTTGTATTTATGTTTTGTATTTATATGCATATATGCATTTATATGCATTATTCTATAGAATAATAGATCTCGTAATAATTTTGCAAAAATAGTGGCATTTACTATTTTTAAAAGATTATTAAAAAATTTACTGATATGGTGCATTCGGAAGGGCGAAGAGGGAGAACGGCCTGTTGACATAGCTCGGGTGCAGGGGGGGGGGGGGTTGTGTAAAAGCCTGGTTTGTGCCTCGGAGAGGCTATGGGATCCAGTAAGTTCAGTAGAACTTCGGTTTCAACCCTTTTACCCTGTTGTAGCTCAGTCGATTAAGGCAGTGTCTGGGATGCTCCCGGACGCAGGTTCGAATCCTCGTCACGGCCCTTGTGGATTTGTTCATTTGATGCATCACGTTATTGTGATCTGTGTGTGTAATTCTTCACTTGCTACAGCAACAGGAATGTGTGTGTATGTATTTGTGTTGTTGAATATGACCGAAAGTGTAAGATTAATGATTCTAACACAAATCGTCTGAATATTTGTTTTTCTTCACTGTCGAGAGTAGTTAAAAAAATTTACTCGAGTTTATTTTCACACTTTATTTATGGTCCTTAAGTCCCTCTCCTTAATGCTGCTGCTGTTTCTCGCATCTTTGCATCGCTTGTATGTTTGGGGGTTTGGCCTCTTGCTATATATTGATTCCATTTGTGTGTGTTTGGGTCTCAGGCCCTCTCGCAATTTCTGTTGAACAAACCCCTTTTCCTAGTTCTGCATCTCTCCTTTGGTACAAATTTTGTTGTGCTTTTATCATATATTTCACAAAACTTGACATACATTTCATTTACTTCATGTCCTATCAGCAAGTGTTTGTCAAATTCTTTAAGGAAAGTTTATCATCCTGATTGCAGATCTCTAGCGATATTATGTCAACTTCTTGTGGATTCGCAATCATTATTTAATTTACCTTTAGGTGTTCTTTCACCAGCACAGCAACACTGTACCTCTCCCAACCAGTTTAAGATAAAAACTAAGTACTAACTAATTAACTCAATGTAACCTACCTTACCCCCAAAATGACAACCCATGTCTTCTATTTTAAACAATGCTGTTTTGTTGACCAAATTGTATTTTTGTTTTTTTCTGCAATGTTTCCCCCCCCCCCCCACCACTCTACCACTACATTGAGTTTAGTAGCTCTGTGCACGTCAGGTGCTGTTTAATATACAGACCTACTCCTCCATTTGACCTAGTTTCTCTATCACATCTATATCACTTTGTGCTTTAGCCCTGGTGGAGCTTGGTCCACCAGGCTGTTGTTTGGAGTGGCCCGCAGATCCACATACAGTCTGCATATGATATACAGTCTGTTGATCAATTAAACTACAGTAGTTAGTTTTTATCATCCGAATGCACCAATATGTGTTCATTCTTCCCAGATGAAGGAACTAGGTAATATTCATCATCTGAATGCACCATCTGATGCTTTAACACACTCATGATACACGAGAGGTTTAAAAAACTTTTAAAACTTTTAAAACTTTTTGACCTATGTATTTAAAAGCAATTCTAAAGTTAAAAAGTGTAGCATAGGCCCCTCGCAGAATGTTCTTAATATGATCCTCAGGTTATAGTTTTCTATCTAAAACCACCCCTAGATCTCTTTCTTGATCAGAATTCTTTATAGATCTCAGTGGCTCGATCATAGAAACTGCTCTAAATCCTTGTTGGCCTGGATTGTGGAGGTCATTGGTCTCTATAAAACTAGTAATCTGACTCCTGATCACTCTCAAATAATTTTATTATGTGGGATGTTAGTGCAACTGGTCTATAATTCTTTGCCAATGCTTGTGTTGTGTTGTGTTGTTTTGGTAGTGATGTGCAATGTGTTGTTTTGGTAGTGATTCGTCCAGTTCTGGTAGTAGTGCGGTTGTTGTGTAGTGTAGTACTTGTGTGCTTGTTAATGACTTGTATTCCAGTCTTGTGGGTATCTCCTTTCCCCTACGGGCCAACTGCTTTGTTCTTGCCTAGCATTTTGCTTTGTTTGGGTATGAATGTTTGTGTGCCGTATATTTTGCAAAATTTGCCATATATCTCATTATTTACTCCTCTGCCTAGCAACAAGTCTGTCTAATTATACTCATTAACTGTTTTTCAAAGTTCCCCATAGTGTCCTTTATTGAAATCGAGTTCATGAACCGTTTCAATGTTCTTATTTTCTTCTAGATTATATCTTAAAGTATATTTAAATGTTATTGTTATTATTGTTATTAAATGTTATTGTGACATTGCATTGCAATTGAGCTATGTTGTTTACCATACCGTTCATTTCGTGAGTATAAGTATAGATGCCACACTTGTGACAGGTAAAACCATGCCTTTTTTGAAAAACAGCACCGTCTGTTGCACGTAAGAGCAACCCACACTATATTATGTTGCGATATTATTTCAATATTTCCGATTGTATTGATAATTTGAATTTTCATAGATTTCAATTTATTTTCATTTCGATTTAATAATTTTGTGTGACATTGCATTGAAATTGAGCTGTGTTGTTTACCATACTGTTCATTTCATGAGTATAGTTTATTTTTTTATTTTTTTCATTTCATTTTTTTAGCTGTTCTTATTTTTCAGTGATGGGAATATCAGATCATTTGATGTTCCCAATTTTCTGATGGAAGCATCAGACCATTATAGAATGCATCGGATGAGGTAGTTTGGAATGGTGGGGAGGACGAGAGGGGGGTATGGTGGGGAAGACGAGGGGACAGAGGAGAGGGTAATGGTGGGGAGGACGAGGGGACTGGGGAGTTGGGGATGGTGGGGACAGGGGAATGCTGGGGAGGACAAAGGGACAGGTGAATGGGAGATGGTGGGGGAGGAAGAAGGACAGGGGAGGGGAAAATGGTAAGGAGGACGATGGGACAGGGAAGTGGGAATAGTGGGGATGATGTGGGGACAGGGAAGTGGGAAGGACGAGAGGACTGTGGAATGGGGAATAGCAAAGTGAATTATAATTATATATATTAATTAATTCTTATAAATTTCCAGAAGCCTGTATCAACACCCACACTAATGCAACTGAAAGAGATGTTGAGACAAGTATTGCTGATATGTTGAAGAACGCCCCAAACAAACTCGGTGGAAACAGATACAAGGTAAAGTTTGCCAATTTGCTGTAGTCTAATTCAATTTCTTTTTAGTAATCTTCGAGAACATTTATGCTATGAATAAGATAAAATAATGTAACTGATTTTGATTTATTTACTATTTATTATTTATTTACCGTTATTAGTATAATAGATCTCGTAATAATTTTGCAAAAATAATGGCATTTACTATTTTAAAAAGCTCGGGTGCAGGGGGGGGGGTTATGTAAAAGCCTGGTTTGTGCCTCGGAGAGGCTATGGGATCCAGTAAGATCGTCCTTCCTTTCCTCCCTAGAATCTGGATGTAGCAGGTGCTCAATTGTCAAAAGTGAAAAATTGGTTTTGTCTTCCGAATGCACCATTTCTGTAAATTTGCTAATAATCTTTTAAAAATAGTAAATGCCATTATTTTTGCAAAATTATTACGAGATCTATTATACTAATAACGGTTTGATAAAATACAGTAGACTGCCTACTGGTTTTACCTGTAATAAGGTTTGATACAGATGATTATGATTATGGTTTTGGCCTCCACCACCCTCTCACCTAACTTGTTCGTTCCATGTCTACCACGGTTTTGTCTTCCGAATGCACCATTTCTGTAAATTTGCTAATAATCTTTTAAAAATAGTAAATGCCATTATTTTTGCAAAATTATTACGAGATCTATTATACTAATTACGGTTTGATAAAATACAGTAGACTGCCTACTGGTTTTACCTGTAATAAGGTTTGATACAGATGATTATGATTATGGTTTTGGCCTCCACCACCCTCTCACCTAACTTGTTCCAACCATGTCTACCACGGTTTTGTCTTCCGAATGCACCATTTCTGTAAATTTGCTAATAATCTTTTAAAAATAGTAAATGCCATTATTTTTGCAAAATTATTACGAGATCTATTATACTAATAACGGTTTGATAAAATACAGTAGACTGCCTACTGGTTTTACCTGTAATAAGGTTTGATACAGATGATTATGATTATGGTTTTGGCCTCCACCACCCTCTCACCTAACTTGTTCGTTCCATGTCTACCACGGTTTTGTCTTCCGAATGCACCATTTCTGTAAATTTGCTAATAATCTTTTAAAAATAGTAAATGCCATTATTTTTGCAAAATTCCTGAATATTGTCAAAATGACGGAAACCCATATGTCAAAAACACATGGAGATATACCAATCCTGGAAGACATTCTTCCATCCTCACTTGAAACTGTTGAGCAGGTGGAAAGTCTGTCACATGAGCTAAAAGTTAACAGTGAATATAAAAAGAGTATGGTAAGTGTTGCTTAATTCTTTTAGCCTGAGTATGGTAAGTGTTGCTGAATTTTTTTAGCCTTGTACATATGTCTTTTGATTAGTTTTTTTGCAGATGAAGGAAGGTGGGGTGGCACATAATTGATTGTTCAGTGTTATGTTTAAGGTACAAATAAAACAAAAGCAAAAGTTACTCAAATTCGTTGATTTTTGTAATAGTTAAGAAGGAAAATATTTTAATGCTATTTATTTAATACAGTTGGAAATTAGAAAATCTAATGTTGAGATTGAAAGATATATATTATTCTCTATTACCTTACAGCTTATGCATTATTTTAACAGGTCCAGACGCTGTCTCAAATGGGCGGTGCAAGCTGTGGAGACACAGTGAGACGAATGATGAGGAGGATAGGGACCTATGGGGTCTGGTCTCAGTATTCACTCGTTGGCGCAAGAGGAAACGTGTCTTCAAAACCTTGGATATTTGTAATGTAATAATAAGTACGTAAATTTGACATTTTTTTGGATTATATATATGTCTGCATGTATTATGTATTATACTTGCATGCTTGTTAATGACTTGTATTCTAGTCTTGTGGGTATCTCCTTTCTCCTACGGGCCAAATGCTTTGTTCTTACCTAGCATTTTGCTTTGTTTGGGTATGAATGTTTGTGTACCTTCATTGTATATTTTGCAAAATTTGCCATATATCTCATTACTCCTCTGCCTAGCAACAAGTCTGTCTAATTATACTCAATAACTATTTTTCAAAGTTCCCCATAGTGTCCTTTATTGAAATAGAGTTCATGAACCGTTTCAATATCCTTATTTTCTTCTAGATTATATCTTAAAGTATATTTAAATGTTATTGTGACATTGCATTGCAATTGAGCTGCGTTGTTAACCATTCTGTTCATTTCATGAGTATATTTTATTTTCTATTTTTTCATATCATTTTTTTTATCTGTTTTTATTTTTCAGTGATGGGAATATCAGATCATTTGATGTTCCCATCAGAAAATTGGAAAGTCAGATCTTTTGATGTTCCCAATTTTCAGATGGAAGCATCAGACCATCATGGAATGCATGGGATGAGGTAGTTTAGAATGGTGGGGAGGACGACAGGGGGGATGGTGGGGAAGACGAGGGAACAGAGGAGAGGGTAATGGTGGGGAGGACGAGGGGACAGGGGAATGGAGAATGCTGGGGAGGACAAAGGGGACGAGGGGACGGAGGAAGACTGGAGAACAGGGGAACACCTAAATAAAAGCCAACAATGTTATTACTCTGTGGCTTCTTGTCTCCTGACAAAAAGAATTAAAATTATATATATTATTAATTCTTATAACTTTCCAGAAGCCTGTATCAACACCCACACTAATGCAACTGAAAGAGATGTTGAGACAAGTATTGCTGATATGTTGAAGAACGCCCCAAACAAACAC
>NC_091153.1:53887042-53922042 GCF_040958095.1 Procambarus clarkii
GGGTGTGAGGGAGGACAGTAATGAGAGGGGTGTGAGGGAGGGTGGTATTGAGAGGGGTGTGAGGGATGGTGATAATGAGAGTGGTGTGAGGGAGGACAGTAATGAGAGGGGTGTGAGGGAGGACAGTAATGAGAGGGGTGTGAGGGAGTACAGTAATGAGAAGGGTGTGAGGGAGGACAGTAATGAGAGTGGTGTGAGGGAGGACAGTAATGAGAGGGGTGTGAGGGAGGACAGTAATGAGAGGGGTGTGAGGGAGGACAGTAATGAGAGGGATGTGAGGGAGAGTGGTAATGAGAGAGGTGTGAGGGAGGGTGGCAATGAGAGGGGTGTGAGGGAGGACAGTAATGAGAGGGGTGTGAGGGAGGACAGTAATGAGAGGAGTGTGAGGGAGGGTGGTAATGAAAGAGGTGTGAGGGAGGGTGGTAATGAGAGGGGTGCGAGGGAGGACAGTAATGAGAGGGGTGTGAGGGAGGACAGTAATGAGAGGGGTGTGAGGGAGGACAGTAATGAGAGGGGTGTGAGGGAGGACAGTAATGAGAGGGGTGTGAGGGAGGACAGTAATGAGAGGTGTGTGAGGGAGGACAGTATTGAGAGGGGTGTGAGGGAGGACGGTAATGAGAGGGGTGTGAGGGAGGACAGTAATGAGAGGTTGTGAGGGAGGACGGTAATGAGAGGGGTGTGAGGGAGGGTGGTAAAGAGAGGGGTGTGAGGGAGGACAGTAATGAGAGGGGTGTGAGGGAGGACAGTAATGAGAGGGGTGTGAGGGAGGACAGTAATGAGAGGGGTGTGAGGGAGGACAGTAATGAGAGGGGTGTGAGGGAGGACAGTAATGAGAGGAGTGTGTGGAAGGGCAGTAATGAGAGGGGTGTGAGGGAGGACAGTAATGAGAGGGGTGTGAGGGAAGACAGTAATGAGAGGGGTGTGAGGGAGGGCAGTAATGAGACGGGTGTGAGGGAGGACAGTAATGAGAGGGGTGTGAGGGAGGGTGGTAATGAGAGGGGTGTGAGGGAGGACAGTAATGAGAGGGGTGTGAGGGAGGACAGTAATGAGAGGGGTGTGAGGGAGGGTGGTAATGAGCGGGGTGTGAGGGAGGACAGTAATGAGAGGGGTGCGAGGGAGGGTGGTAATGAGAGGGGTGTGAGGGAGGGTGGTAATGAGAGGGGTGTGAGGGAGGGTGGTAATGAGAGGAGTGTGAGGGAGGACAGTAATGAGAGGGGTGTGAGGGAGGGTGGTAATGAGAGGGGTGTGAGGGAGGGTGGTAATGAGAGGGGTGTGAGGGAGGACAGTAATGAGAGGGGTGGGAGGGAGGACAGTAATGAGAGGGGTGTGAGGGAGGGTGGTAATGAAAGGGGTGTGAGGGAGGACAGTAATGAGAGGGGTGTGAGGGAGGGTGGTAATGAGAGGGGTGTGAGGGAGGGTGGTAATGAGAGGGGTGTAAGGGAGGATAGTAATGAGAGGGGTGTGAGGGAGGACAGTAATGAGAGGGGTGTGAGGGAGGGTGGTATTGAGAGGGGTGTGAGGGATGGTGATAATGAGAGTGGTGTGAGGGAGGACAGTAATGAGAGGGGTGTGAGGGAGGACAGTAATGAGAGGGGTGTGAGGGAGTACAGTAATGAGAAGGGTGTGAGGGAGGACAGTAATGAGAGGGGTGTGAGGGAGGACAGTAATGAGAGGGGTGTGAGGGAGGGTGGTAATGAGCGGGGTGTGAGGGAGGACAGTAATGAGAGGGGTGCGAGGGAGGGTGGTAATGAGAGGGGAGTGAGGGAGGGTGGTAATGAGAGGGGTGTGAGGGAGGGTGGTAATGAGAGGAGTGTGAGGGAGGACAGTAATGAGAGGGGTGTGAGGGAGGGTGGTAATGAGAGGGGTGTGAGGGAGGGTGGTAATGAGAGGGGTGTGAGGGAGGACAGTAATGAGAGGGGTGGGAGGGAGGACAGTAATGAGAGGGGTGTGAGGGAGGGTGGTAATGAAAGGGGTGTGAGGGACGACAGTAATGAGAGGGGTGTGAGGGAGGGTGGTACTGAGAGGGGTGTGAGGGAGGGTGGTAATGAGAGGGGTGTAAGGGAGGATAGTAATGAGAGGGGTGTGAGGGAGGACAGTAATGAGAGGGGTGTGAGGGAGGGTGGTATTGAGAGGGGTGTGAGGGATGGTGATAATGAGAGTGGTGTGAGGGAGGACAGTAATGAGAGGGGTGTGAGGGAGGACAGTAATGAGAGGGGTGTGAGGGAGTACAGTAATGAGAAGGGTGTGAGGGAGGACAGTAATGAGAGGGGTGTGAGGGAGGACAGTAATGAGAGGGGTGTGAGGGAGGACAGTAATGAGAGGGGTGTGAGGGAGGACAGTAATGAGAGGGATGTGAGGGAGAGTGGTAATGAGAGAGGTGTGAGGGAGGGTGGCAATGAGAGGGGTGTGAGGGAGGACAGTAATGAGAGGGGTGTGAGGGAGGACAGTAATGAGAGGGGTGTGAGGGAGGGTGGTAATGAGAGAGGTGTGAGGGAGGGTGGTAATGAGAGGGGTGTGAGGGAGGACAGTAATGAGAGGGGTGTGAGGGAGGACAGTAATGAGAGGGGTGTGAGGGAGGACAGTAATGAGAGGGGTGTGAGGGAGGGTGGTAATGAGAGGGGTGTGAGGGAGGGTGGTAATGAGAGGGGTGTGAGGGAGGGTGGTAATGAGAGGGGTGTGAGGGAGGGTGGTAATGAGAGGGGTGTGAGGGAGGGTGGTAATGAGAGGGGTGTGAGGGAGGACAGTAATGAGAAAGGTGTGAGGGAGGACAATAATGAGAGTAGTGTGAGGGAGGGTGGTAATGAGAGGGGTGTGAGGGAGGGTGGTAATGAGAGGGTGTGAGGGAGGACAGTAACGAGAGGGGTGTGAGGGAGGACAGTAATGAGAGGGGTGTGAGGGAGGACAGTAATGAGAGGGGTGTGAGGGGGGGGCAGTAATGAGACGGGTGTGAGGGAGGACAGTAATGAGAGGGGTGTGAGGGAGGGTGGTAATGAGAGGGGTGTGAGGGAGGGTGGTAATGAGAGGGGTGTGAGGGAGGGGTGGTAATGAGAGGGGTGTGAGGGAGGGTGGTAATGAGAGGGGTGTGAGGGAGGGTGGTAATGAGAGGGGTGTGAGGGAGGGGTGGTAATGAGAGGGGTGTGAGGGAGGGTGGTAATGAGAGGGGTGTGAGGGAGGACAGTAATGAGAGGGGTGTGAGGGAGGACAGTAATGAGAGGGGTGTGAGGGAGGACAGTAATGAGAGGGGTGTGAGGGAGGGCAATAATGAGAGGGGTGTGAGGGAGGACAGTAATGAGAGGTGTGTGAGGGAGGACAGTAATGAGAGGGGTGTGAGGGAGGACGGTAATGAGAGGGGTGTGAGGGAGGACAGTAATGAGAGGTTTGTGAGGGAGGACGGTAATGAGAGGGGTGTGAGGGAGGGTGGTAATGAGAGGGGTGTGAGGGAGGACAGTAATGAGAGGGGTGTGAGGGAGGACAGTAATGAGAGGGGTGTGAGGGAGGACAGTAATGAGAGGGGTGTGAGGGAGGACAGTAATGAGAGGGGTGTGAGGGAGGACAGTAATGAGAGGGGTGTGAGGGAGGGCAGTAATGAGAGGGGTGTGAGGGAGGACAGTAATGAGAGGGGTGTGAGGGAAGACAGTAATGAGAGGGGTGTGAGGGAGGGCAGTAATGAGACGGGTGTGAGGGAGGACAGTAATGAGAGGGGTGTGAGGGAGGGTGGTAATGAGAGGGGTGTGAGGGAGGACAGTAATGAGAGGGGTGTGAGGGAGGACAGTAATGAGAGGGGTGTGAGGGAGGGTGGTAATGAGCGGGGTGTGAGGGAGGACAGTAATGAGAGGGGTGCGAGGGAGGGTGGTAATGAGAGGGGTGTGAGGGAGGGTGGTAATGAGAGGGGTGTGAGGGAGGGTGGTAGTGAGAGGAGTGTGAGGGAGGACAGTTTTGAGAGGGGTGTGAGGGAGGGTGGTAATGAGAGGGGTGTGAGGGAGGGTGGTAATGAGAGGGGTGTGATTGAGGACAGTAATGAGAGGGGTGTGAGGGAGAACAGTAATGAGAGGGGTGTGAGGGAGGACAGTAATGAGAGGGGTGTGAGGGAGGACAGTAATGAGAGAGGTGTGAGGGAGGACAGTAATGAGAGGGGTGTGAGGGAGGACAGTAATGCGAGGGGTGTGAGGGAGAGTGGTAATGAGAGGGGAGTGAGGGAGGGTGGTAATGAGAGGGGTGTGAGGGAGGACAGTAATGAGAGGGGTGTGAGGGAGGACAGTAATGAGAGGGGTGTGAGGGAGGGTGGTAATGAGAGGGGTGTGAGGGAGGACAGTAATGAGAGGGGTGTGAGGGAGGGTGGTAATGAGAGGGGTGTGAGGGAGGGTGGTAATGAGAGGGGTGTGAGGGAGGACAGTAATGAGAGGGGTGTGAGGGAGGGTGGTAATGAGAGGGGTGTGAGGGAGGGTGGTAATGAGAGGGGTGTGAGAGGGTGGTAATGAGAGGGGTGTGAGGGAGGGTGGTAATGAGAGGGGTGTGAGGGAGGGTGGTAATGAGAGGGGTGCGAGGGAGGACAGTAATGAGAGAGGTGTGAGGGAGGACAGTAATGAGAAGGGTGTGAGGGTGCACAGTAATGAGAGAGGTGTGAGGGAGGACAGTAATGAGAGGGGTGTGAGGGAGGACAGTAATGAGAGGGGTGTGAGGGAGGGTGGTAATGAGAGGGGTGTGAGGGAGGACAGTAATGAGAGGGGTGTGAGGGAGGGTGGTAATGAGAGGGGTGTGAGGGAGGGTAGTAATGAGAGGGGTGTGAGGGAGGACAGTAATGAGAGGAGTGTGAGGAAGGGCAGTAATGAGAGGGGTGTGAGGGAGGACAGTAATGAGAGGGGTGTGAGGGAAGACAGTAATGAGAGGGGTGTGAGGGAGGGCAGTAATGAGACGGGTGTGAGGGAGGACAGTAATGAGAGGGGTGTGAGGGAGGGTGGTAATGAGAGGGGTGTGAGGGAGGACAGTAATGAGAGGGGTGTGAGGGAGGACAGTAATGAGAGGGGTGTGAGGGAGGGTGGTAATGAGAGGGGTGTGAGGGAGGACTGTAATGAGAGGGGTGCGAGGGAGGGTGGTAATGAGAGGGGTGTGAGGGAGGGTGGTAATGAGAGGGGTGTGAGGGAGGCCAGTAATGAGAGGAGTGTGAGGGAGGACAGTAATGAGAGGGGTGTGAGGGAGGGTGGTAATGAGAGGGGTGTGAGGGAGGGTGGTAATGAGAGGGGTGTGAGGGAGGACAGTAATGAGAGGGGTGTGAGGGAGAACAGTAATGAGAGGGGTGTGAGGGAGGACAGTAATGAGAGGGGTGTGAGGGATGACAGTAATGAGAGGGGTGTGAGGGAGGACAGTAATGAGAGGGGTGTGAGGGAGGACAGTAATGCGAGGGGTGTGAGGGAGAGTGGTAATGAGAGGGGTGTGAGGGAGGGTGGTAATGAGAGGGGTGTGAGGGAGGACAGTAATGAGAGGGGTGTGAGGGAGGACAGTAATGAGAGGGGTGTGAGGGAGGGTGGTAATGAGAGGGGTGTGAGGGAGGACAGTAATGAGAGGGGTGTGAGGGAGGGTGGTAATGAGAGGGGTGTGAGGGAGGGTGGTAATGAGAGGGGTGTGAGGGTGGACAGTAATGAGAGGGGTGTGAGGGAGGGTGGTAATGAGAGGGGTGTGAGGGAGGGTGGTAATGAGAGGGGTGTGAGGGAGGGTGGTAATGAGAGGGGTGTGAGGGAGGGTGGTAATGAGAGGGGTGTGAGGGAGGACAGTAATGAGAGAGGTGTGAGGGAGGACAGTAATGAGAAGGGTGTGAGGGAGGACAGTAATGAGAGAGGTGTGAGGGAGGACAGTAATGAGAGGGGTGTGAGGGAGGGTGGTAATGAGAGGGGTGTGAGGGAGGGTGGTAATGAGAGGGGTGTGAGGGAGGACAGTAATGAGAGGGGTGTGAGGGAGGGTGGTAATGAGAGGGGTGTGAGGGAGGGTAGTAATGAGAGGGGTGTGAGGGAGGACAGTAAAGAGAGGGGTGTGAGGGAGAACAGTAATGAGAGGGGTGTGAGGGAGGGTGGTAATGAGAGGGGTGTGAGGGAGGGTGGTAATGAGAGGGGTGTGAGGGAGGGTGGTAATGAGAGGGGTGTGAGGGAGGACAGTAATGAGAGGGGTGTGAGGGAGGACAGTAATGAGAGGGGTGTGAGGGAGGGTGGTAATGAGAGGGGTGTGAGGGAGGGTGGTAATGAGAGGGGTGTGAGGGAGGACAGTAATGAGAGGGGTGTGAGGGAGGACAGTAATGAGAGGGGTGTGAGGGAGGACAGTAATGAGAGGGGTGTGAGGGAGGACAGTAATGAGAGGGGTGTGAGGGAGGACAGTAATGAGAGGGGTGTGAGGGAGGACAGTAATGCGAGGGGTGTGAGGGAGAGTGGTAATGAGAGGGGTGTGAGGGAGGGTGGTAATGAGAGGGGTGTGAAGGAGGACAGTAATAAGAGGGGTGTGAGGGAGGACAGTAATGAGAGGGGTGTGAGGGAGGGTGGTAATGAGAAGGGTGTGATAGAGGACAGTAATGAGAGGGGTGTGAGGGAGGGTGGTGATGAGAGGGGTGTGAGGGAGGGTGGTAATGAGAGGGGTGTGAGGGAGGACAGTAATGAGAGGGGTGTGAGGGAGGGTGGTAATGAGAGGGGTGTGAGGGAGGGTGGTAATGAGAGGGGTGTGAGGGAGGGTGGTAATGAGAGGGGTGTGAGGGAGGGTGGTAATGAGAGGGGTGTGAGGGAGGGTGGTAATGAGAAGGGTGTGAGGGAGGACAGTAATGAGAGAGGTGTGAGGGAGGACAGTAATGAGAGGGGTGTGAGGGAGGGTGGTAATGAGAGGGGTGTGAGGGAGGACAGTAATGAGAGGGGTGTGAGGGAGGTTGGTAATGAGAGGGGTGTGAGGGAGGGTGGTAATGAGAGGGGTGTGAGGGAGGACAGTAATGAGAGAGGTGTGAGGGAGGGTGGTAATGAGAGGGGTGTGAGGGAGGGTGGTAATGAGAGGGGTGTGAGGGAGGGTGGTAATGAGAGGGGTGTGAGGGAGGGTGGTAATGAGAGGGGTGTGAGGGAGGGTGGTAATGAGAGGGGTGTGAGGGAGGACAGTAATGAGAGAGGTGTGAGGGAGGACAGTAATGAGAAGGGTGTGAGGGAGGACAGTAATGAGAGAGGTGTGAGGGAGGACAGTAATGAGAGGGGTGTGAGGGAGGACAGTAATGAGAGGGGTGTGAGGGAGGTTGGTAATGAGAGGTGTGTGAGGGAGGACAGTAATGAGAGGGGTGTGAGGGAGGGTGGTAATGAGAGGGGTGTGAGGGAGGGTAGTAATGAGAGGGGTGTGAGGGAGGACAGTAATGAGAGGGGTGTGAGGGAGAACAGTAATGAGAGGGGTGTGAGGGAGGGTGGTAATGAGAGGGGTGTGAGGGAGCACAGTAATGAGAGGGGTGTGAGGGAGGGTGGTAATGAGAGGGGTGTGAGGGAGGACAGTAATGAGAGGAATGTGAGGGAGGACAGTAATGAGAGGGGTGTGAGGGAGGGTGGTAATGAGAGGGGTGTGAGGGAGGGTGGTAATGAGAGGGGTGTGAGGGAGGACAGTAATGAGAGGGGTGTGAGGGAGGACAGTAATGAGAGGGGTGTGAGGGAGGACAGTAATGAGAGGGGTGTGAGGGAGGACAATAATGAGAACGGTGTGAGGGAGGACAGTAATGAGAGGGGTGTGAGGGAGGACAGTAATGCGAAAGGTGTGAGGGAGAGTGGTAATGAGAAGGGTGTGAGGGAGGGTGGTAATGAGAGGGGTGTGAGGGAGGACAGTAATGAGAGGGGAGTGAGGGAGGACAGTAATGAGAGGGGTAGCTTTATCATTTCGTAAGAAAAAAACTAGAGAAAACATATTAATTCATGAAAACTTGGCTTATTAGGCAAATCGGGCCTTGCATTGTAGGCTGATAAGTGCGTTCTGGCTACTAGGTACGACATATATATATATATATATATATATATATATATATATATATATATATATATATATATATATATATATATATATATATATATATATATATATATATATATATATATATATATATATATATATATATATATTATTAAATATGACCGAAAAAGTAAGATTAATAATTCTAACACGAATTTTCTCAATCTTTCGTACATTACGCTTCACTGTTGGAGGTAAATCAAAAATCACTTCTCCAAAATTCATTTTTATTTCTAGTCTGACGCGACACGGGCGCGTTTCGTAAAACTTATTACATTTTCAAAGACTTCACAAATACACAACTGATTAGAACTTACGTCTCTCTGATATTATATCTACATTTGAGTGAGGTGGGAAGGGTGATGTGGCATTAACACAAGACAGAACAGGAGGGGATATTAATAGGGTATTAAAAGTATCAACACAAGACAGAACAGAAACAATGGGTATTGAATAGAAGTGTTTGTAGAAAGCCTATTGGTCCATATTTCTTGATGCTCCTATATTGGAGCGGAGTCTTGAGGTGGGTAGAATATAGTTGTGCAATAATTGGCTGTTGATTGCTGGTGTTGACTTCTTGATGTGTAGTGCCTCGCAAACGTCAAGCCGCCTGCTATCGCTGTATCTATCGATGATTTCTGTGTTGTTTACTAGGATTTCTCTGGCGATGGTTTGGTTATGGGAAGAGATTTTATGTTCCTTAATGGAGCCCTGTTGCTTATGCATCGTTAAACGCCTAGAAAGAGATGTTGTTGTCTTGCCTATATACTGGGTTTTTTGGAGCTTACAGTCCCCAAGTGGGCATTTGAAGGCATAGACGACGTTAGTCTCTTTTAAAGCGTTCTGTTTTGTGTCTGGAGAGTTTCTCATGAGTAGGCTGGCCGTTTTTCTGGTTTTATAGTAAATCGTCAGTTGTATCCTCTGATTTTTGTCTGTAGGGATAACGTTTCTTTTAACAATATCTTTCAGGACCCTTTCCTCCGTTTTATGAGCTGTGGAAAAGAAGTTCCTGTAAAATAGAAGGACACTACCAAAGAAGAAGGTCACTACCAAAAGAAGGTCACTACCAAAGATACCTTACAAGCAGAACTTATTGCAGAAGGAGGAAAGAATCGAGGCAACTACAGAAGCACCATACTGTCCCCCGAGCTTAAAGCGGCAGCTAAAAGCCTTCGTGAGAACAAGGAGATAGTTGTCAGGAGAGGTGACAAGTCGCCAATATATGTCATTCTTAAAAAAGACGAATATCTGGCGAAAATGAACATCATACTCTCTGACCAAACTAAGTTCCAAAGGGTAACGAAGGACACTACAGCCGAATTAAAAGCAAAGGTCAACAAACTGATCGAAACTGTGAACGCCAAGAAATCCGGACTCCACCTGCCAAAGATCATTGGGGAATATAAACCTGGATATGCGTATGGAAATGTCAAGACGCACAAGCCTGGAAACCCACTTCGGCCAATCATTAGCCAGATACCCACACCCACGTACAGACTGGCGAAGCGACTCAACGGCCTGCTGACTCCTTATGTTCCTTGCGCCTTCAGCCTGAAGTCTCCAAAGGAATTTGTGGACTTACTGCGGGGCACACGGGCCACAGGGATAAGAGCCTCGTTGGACGTAGAATCGCTGTTTACCAACGTACCTGTGGACGAGACAATCGGAATGATAGCCGACAGAGTGTATCGTGATCCAGCCTGTACTCCTCTTGACATGCCAGAAAGTATTCTGAGGAAACTACTCCAAGCTTGTACTAAAGAGGCACCCTTCTTGAGCCCGGATGGGCACATGTATAAGCAAGTAGATGGGGTCGCCATGGGTTCTCCCCTAGGTGTCCTGTTTGCAAACTTCTACATGGGTACCATCGAGCAAAAAGTCTTAGTCGACATGAACTTGAAACCGGCCATATACTGCAGGTATGTTGACGACATTTTTACACAGGTACCTGATGTCAGACATCTGCAGGAGCTGAAGGAGGCATTTGAGCAGAGTTCCGTGCTGCGTTTCACTTACGAGACGGAAAAGGATGGGAAGCTGCCTTTTCTAGATGTAACAGTCATGGAAAAGGGCGGAGGTTTCCACACTGCAGTCTACACTAAGGAAACAAACATAGGAATGTGCCTAAATGCCAACAGCGACTGCCCCGACAGGTACAAGAGGAGTGTTGTTAACGCATACGTCGACCGTGCTCTCAGCCACAGCTCAGAATGGAAGCAAGTCGACGAAGAACTCTGTAGGGTAAGGCAGGTCCTAGTCAATAACGGCTTCTCCAATGGTTTCATCGAAGACATCATAAGAAGGAAAGTGAAAAGCCATGCAACCTCTGAAGAGACAACTAACACAACACCTATACCCCCTATTAGACTATTTTACAGGAACTTCTTTTCCACAGCTCATAAAACGGAGGAAAGGGTCCTGAAAGATATTGTTAATAGAAACGTTATCCCTACAGACAAAAATCAGAGGATACAACTGACGATTTACTATAAAACCAGAAAAACGGCCAGCCTACTCATGAGAAACTCTCCAGACACAAAACAGAACGCTTTAAAAGAGACTAACGTCGTCTATGCCTTCAAATGCCCACTTGGGGACTGTAAGCTCCAAAAAACCCAGTATATAGGCAAGACAACAACATCTCTTTCTAGGCGTTTAACGATGCATAAGCAACAGGGCTCCATTAAGGAACATATAATCTCTTCCCATAACCAAACCATCGCCAGAGAAATCCTAGTAAACAACACAGAAATCATCGATAGATACAGCGATAGCAGGCGGCTTGACGTTTGCGAGGCACTACACATCAAGAAGTCAACACCAGCAATCAACAGCCAATTATTGCACAACTATATTCTACCCACCTCAAGACTCCGCTCCAATATAGGAGCATCAAGAAATATGGACCAATAGGCTTTCTACAAACACTTCTATTCAATACCCATTGTTTCTGTTCTGTCTTGTGTTGATACTTTTAATACCCTATTAATATCCCCTCCTGTTCTGTCTTGTGTTAATGCCACATCACCCTTCCCACCTCACTCAAATGTAGATATAATATCAGAGAGACGTAAGTTCTAATCAGTTGTGTATTTGTGAAGTCTTTGAAAATGTAATAAGTTTTACGAAACGCGCCCGTGTCGCGTCAGACTAGAAATAAAAATGAATTTTGGAGAAGTGATTTTTGATTTACCTCCAACAGTGAAGCGTAATGTACGAAAGATTGAGAAAATTCGTGTTAGAATTATTAATCTTACTTTTTCGGTCATATTTAATAATGTATGTCTACAGGAAAGACTGCTACCAAAATATACTAATATATATATATATATATATATATATATATATATATATATATATATATATATATATATATATATATATATATATATATATATATGTCGTACCTAGTAGCCAGAACGCACTTCTCAGCCTACTATGCAATGCCTGATTTGCCTAATAATCCAAGTTTTCATGAATTAATTGTTTTTCGACTACCTAACCTACCTAACCTAACCTTACCTAACTTTTTCGGCTACCTAACCTAACCTAACCTATAAAGATAGGTTAGGTTAGGTTAGGTAGGGTTGGTTAGGTTCGGTCTTATATCTACGTCAATTTTAACTCCAATAAAAAAAAATTGACCTCATACATAATGAAATGGGTAGCTTTATCATTTCATAAGAAAAAAATTAGAGAAAATATATTAATTCAGTAAAACTTGGTTTATTAGGCAAATCGGGCCTTGCATAGTAGGCTGAGAAGTGTGTTCTGGCTACTAGGTACAACATATATATATATATATATATATATATGTCGTACCTAGTAGCCAGAATGCACTTCTCAGCCTACTATGCAAGGCCCGATTTGCCTAATAAGCAAAGTTTTCATGAATTAATTACTTTTCGACTACCTAACCTACCTAACCTAACCTAACCTAACTTTTTCGGCTACCTAACCTAACCTAACCTATAAAGATAGGTTAGGTTAGGTTAGGTAGGGTTGGTTAGGTTCGGTCATATATCTACGTTAATTTTAACTCCAATAAAAAAAAATTGACCTCATACGTAATGAAATGGGTAGCTTTATTATTTCATAAGAAAAAAATTAGAGAAAATATATTAATTCAGGAAAACTTGGCTTATTAGGCAAATTGGGCCTTGCATATTAGGCCGAAAAGTGCGTTCTGGCTACTAGGTACGACATATATATATATATATATATATATATATATATATATATATATATATATATATATATATATACATATATATATATATATATATATATATATATATATATATATATATAATGTGTTTGTATGTTTGGGATTTTACATGCGATGTAAATACTTGTGTAATATAAATATTAAACAAGAACTTCACGAACGAACCCAATTTCTGTGCGGAAAAGTGCGCGCACTTACTCAGCAGTCTGGCGTGAGGACGTGGCCCAGTTAAGAGACCCATGTCTCCTCCTCCTGCAGCGGGCACGTGCACCACGCAACTGTATATTTGGCTCAATATTACCTAAAACTGTTGAAGTTTATTGCTTTATTTACTTCTGTGTTGTGCGAGTTGTTGGGAGTGGACGCGCGTGTGGTGGTTATGGCGGAGGCCGTGGATACACACGGTTCTCTGGGGGACGCGGTTGGTGTCTTATTGAATGTGAGATTCACTTGTGAGGGTATATTTTGTTGTTTTCAAACCCAGCTCCCTCCTCATCTGTCTCTGTCTCTCTCTCTGTCTCTCTCTCTCTCTCTCTCTCTCTCTCTCTCTCTCTCTCTCTCTCTCTCTCTCTCTCTCTCTCTCTCTCTCTCTCTCTCTCTCTCTCTCTCTCTCTCTCTCTCTCTCTCTCTCTCTCTCTCTCTCTCTCTCTCTCTCTCTCTCTCTCTCTCTCTCTCTCTCTCTCTCTCTCTCTCTCTCTCTCTCTCTCTCTCTCTCTCTCTCTCTCTCTCTCTCTCTCTCTCTCTCTCTCTCTCTCTCTCTCTCTCTCTCTCTCTCTCTCTCTCTCTCTCTCTCTCTCTCTCTCTCTCTCTCTCTCTCTCTCTCTCTCTCTCTCTCTCTCTCTCTCTCTCTCTCTCTCTCTCTCTCTCTCTCTCTCTCTCTCTCTCTCTCTCTCTCTCTCTCTCTCTCTCTCTCTCTCTCTCTCTCTCTCTCTCTCTCTCTCTCTCTCTCTCTCTCTCTCTCTCTCTCTCTCTCTCTCTCTCTCTCTCTCTCTCTCTCTCTCTCTCTCTCTCTCTCTCTCTCTCTCTCTCTCTCTCTCTCTCTCTCTCTCTCTCTCTCTCTCTCTCTCCCTCTCTCTCTCTCTCTCTCCCTCTCTCTCTTTCTGTCTCACACACAAAAATCATAGCAGCACAGCAACTTGAGAAGACATAACGCGCACAGAAGCCGTCGTGGAGCACCATAAGAGCTAGACAAGATCACGCAGAAAGCTTCAGTAACGAACATAAACAGGAGACAGTCTTCCCGGGACACGGGAACCCGGGTGCTGCAACACGCAAAGGTTGAGTTTTAAAACAATGCATCAACAAACAAATGCGAGATTAGAGAGGGAACCAATCAGCTGAGATAAAGAAAGGGGCCAGATAAGCGAGATAAGAGAGACATATAATCAATTATTATAAGTGAGGGAACAAGGCAGCCATTACAAGTGAGGAAAGAAGCCAGTCTCCCACACTACATCTGATCTTCACATGTGACGAAGCAGACAATAAGACAATAGTCCATGAAATCCAGACAACAGCGATGCATACCGAAAGAAGAGAGATGATCATAATAAAAGAGTGACTAAAAGGAATGGCATAAGAGACAGAAGTCTGAAGCTTCACTGGACGTTTCATGATGAAACATTGTTCAGAAATGTTTAGAAGCGCGAGGGCTGATTGCAACCCTTTTGGAGCAAGGAGGATAATCAGAGCAGCAGTCCACGGTTCAGCAATGTCTTGAAGCAAGGAAGGAAATCAGGAATGCATGGAATATGTGAGTGAGAGAGAGAGAGAGAGAGAGAGAGAGAGAGAGAGAGAGAGAGAGAGAGAGAGAGAGAGAGAGAGAGAGAGAGAGAGAGAGAGAGAGAGATAGAGAGAGAGAGAGAGAGAGAGAGAGAGAGAGAGAGAGAGAGAGAGAGAGAGAGAGAGAGAGAGAGATAGAGAGAGAGAGAGAGAGAGAGAGAGAGAGAGAGAGAGAGAGAGAGAGAGAGAGAGAGCAGGACAGGAAGGAGAGGTGAAAGAGTAGATCAGAGGAGATGCAAATCAGTAGCATTAGAATGACACAGTATTCAAGGCTTCTAAAAGTGACAAAAAACCTAATAGTCTTGTCAGTAGGAAATTTGCTTACGATCAAGTCATATTAATCAGAATAGGCGAGGCCAGACTGAGAATTAAAAGGAGATATTGACAGGTACTAAACTACAGTAGACATTTCCGTCCTTCGACGGACTTCCTGATGGACGTGGATATGACACGTTTGAATGAGACTCAGAGCAGCAAAGGAAATACAGTAGAAGAGGGAAAGCGGGCAATTAAGGACCTATACATAATTAAGGGCCTGACAGTCTCCGCTTGAACACTTAACAGGCTTCGACCCCCTCAAAGAGTCTCATGAATACGAGGAAAGGCTGCCGAGTCTCTGAAGAAACTAATAATAATCTACAGAGCTTTATTAGAAAAGGGAGAAATACCAGACAGCTGAAGACAGCCACTGCTGTATGCATATTTAAGAAATGGAATGAACAGAAAACACTTCTTGAAATACAAAAGTCTTCGACACTCTTCTGCACAGGTGATTTCTATACATTTTTGGGGAACAGATGAGAGTAACAGTATAAAAAGATCTTTTGAACACGAGGTATACAGAGAGAAGGGAAGAATTAAATATGATGGAGGTTATCTTTTTGAGGTTATCTTGAGATGATTTCGGGGCTTTAGTGTCCCCGCGGCCCAGTCCTCGACCAGGCCTCCACCCCCAGGAAGCAGCCTGTGACCGCTGACTAACACCCAGGTACCTATTTATACTGCTAGGTAACAGGGGCATATGGTGAAAGAAACTCTGCCCATTGTTTCTCGCCGGCGCCTGGGATCGAACCCATGACCACAGGAGGAACCATGGAGGAAAGAAGCATTATACTACATGATTACTACTGGAATCCTACGGTCAGTAATAGCTGGCTATGATTCATAAAGCCTCCAAAAGGACTTGGACATATTAAGAGGACTGGTCCGAAGATGGCTACTTGATTTTATTACAAGTAAATGCAAGATAATGAGATTGAGGAGGTGAGAAAAGAGGGTGAACGAGTAGGACAAGATATCAGAGAGGCAACTGCTCAAGTCCAGAAAGGAAAATGATCTGGGAGCATTAGTAACAAGAAGCCTCTCACCGTTGGTACATATTAACGAAGCATGAGTCTGTGTTGTGTCATGGCCTGAGACGTCCACGGACGGAGGTTCAATCCCATCCTACGGCTCAATCTAGAGGCGTAAATTCCATCCGAACGCTCAACCTTGAGGCCTGAGCTACGAAGCAGAGCTGAAGGAACTAGATCTTCCCACACTGAAAAATATTCTTATTGTTCTTCTTATGTTCTACCTACACGTGAGAGCCATTGCAGTAAGTGATCAGAGATTGGAAGGCGAGGACCAGGAGCTGAGGTAGGCCCCGCCACGCAAGGAAGAAGGTGCGTGTTTGCTGTCGGAGCCGTTGTGGCCAGGGCCACACGCCTCGGGCACTACCTGTCCCGGCTCCTGGAGGGATACGTGCAGGGCAGGCGAGCAGGTCTGTGTTTATGTAATTGGTCGTTGGTGTCGTCTCTGGGTCGTTGGTGTCCTCTCTGGGTCGTTGGTGTCGTCTCTGGGTCGTTGGTGTCGTCCCTGGGTCGTTGGTGTCGTCTCTGGGTCGTTGGTGTCCTCTCTGGGTCGTTGGTGTCGTCTCTGGGTCGTTGGTGTCGTCCCTGGGTCGTTGGTGTCGTCTCTGGGTCGTTGGTGTCGTCTCTGGGTCGTTGGTGTCGTCCCTGGGTCGTTGGTGTCGTCTCTGGGTCGTTGGTGTCGTCTCTGGGTCGTTGGTGTCGTCCGTAAGTCGTTGGTTTCGTCTCTGGGTCGTTGGTGTTCTATCTGGGTCGTTGGTGTCGTCTCTGGGTCGTTGGTGTCGTCTCTGGGTCGTTGGTGTCGTCTCTGGGTCGTTGGTGTCGTCCCTGGGTCGTTGGTGTCGTCTCTGAGTCGTTGGTGTCGTCTCTGGGTCGTTGGTGTAATCCCTGGGGTCGTTGGTGTCCTCCCTGGGGTCGTTGGTGTCCTCCCTGGGGTCGTTGGTGTCCTCCCTGGGTCGTTGGTGTCCTCCCCGGGTCATTGGTGTCCTCCCTGGGTCGTTGGTGCCCTCCCTGGGGTCGTTGGTGTCCTCCCTGGGTCGTTGGTGTCCTCCCTGGGTTGTTGGTGTCCTCCCTGGGTCGTTGGTATCCTCCGTGGGTCGTTGGTGTCGTCCCTGGGTCGTTGGTGTCGTCCCTGGGTCGTTGGTGTCCTCCCTGGGTCGTTGGTGTCCTCCCTGGGTCGTTGGTGTCGTCCCTGGGTCGTTGGTGTCGTCTCTGGGTCGTTGGTGTCGTCTCTGGGTCGTTGGTGTCCTCCCTGGGTCGTTGGTGTCCTCCCTGGGTCGTTGGTGTCCTCCTTGGGTCGTTGGTATCCTCCCTGGGTTGTTGGTGTCGTCCCTGGGTCGTTGGTGTCCTCCCTGGGTCGTTGGTGTCCTCCCTGGGTTGTTGGTGTCGTCCCTGGGTCGTTGGTGTCGTCCCTGGGTTGTTGGTGTCCTCCCTGGGTCGTTGGTATCCTCCCTGGGTCGTTGGTGTCCTCCCTGGGTCGTTGGTGTCGTCCCTGGGTCGTTGGTGTCGTCCCTGGGTCGTTGGTGTCCTCCCTGGTTCGTTGGTGTCCTCCCTGGGTCGTTGGTGTCCTCCCTGGGTCGTTGGTGTCCTCCCTGGGTTGTTGGTGTCCTCCCTGGGTCGTTGGTGTCGTCCCTGGGCCGTTGGTGTCGTCCCTGGGTCGTTGGTGTCCTCCCTGGGTCGTTGGTGTCCTCCTTGGGTCGTTGGTGTCCTCCCTGGGTCGTTCGTGTCCTCCTTGAGTCGTTGGTGTCCTTCTTGGGTCGTTGGTGTCCTCCTTGGGTCGTTGGTGTCCTCCCTGGGTCGTTGGTGTCCTCCTTGAGTCGTTGGTGTCCTCCTTGGGTCGTTGGTGTCCTCCTTGGGTCGTTGGTGTCCTCCTTGAGTCGTTGGTGTCCTCCTTGGGTCGTTGGTGTCCTCCTTGGGTCGTTGGTGTCCTCCCTGGGTCGTTCGTGTCCTCCCTGGGTCGTTGGTGTCGTCCCTGGGTCGTTGGTGTCCTCCCTGGGGTCGTTGGTGTTCGCCCTGGGTCGTTGGTGTCCTCCCTGGGTCGTTGGTGTCCTCCCTGGGTCGTTGGTGTCCTCCCTGGGTCGTTGGTGTCCTCCCTGAGTCGTTGGTGTCCTCTCTGGGGTCGTTGGTGTCCTCTCTGGGGTCGTTGGTGTCCTTCTTGGGTCGTTGGTGTCCTCCCTGGGTCGTTCGTGTCCTCCCTGGGTCGTTGGTGTCCTCCCTGAGTCGTTGGTGTCCTTCTTGGGTCGTTGGTGTCCTCCTTGGGTCGTTGGTGTCCTCCTTGAGTCGTTGGTGTCCTTCTTGGGTCGTTGGTGTCCTCCTTGGGTCGTTGGTGTCCTCCTTGAGTCGTTGGTGTCCTTCTTGGGTCGTTGGTGTCCTCCTTGGGTCGTTGGTGTCCTCCCTGGGTCGTTCGCGTCCTCCCTGGGTCGTTGGTGTCCTCCCTGGGTCGTTGGTATCCTCCCTGGGTCGTTGGTGTCCTCCCTGGGTCGTTGGTGTCCTCCCTGGGTCGTTGGTGTCCTCCCTGGGTCGTTGGTGTCCTCCCTGGGTCGTTGGTGTCCTCCCTGGGTCGTTGGTGTCTTCCCTGGGTCGTTGGTGCATAATCTGCCTGCTTGAGTGAAGCTGTTGCGGGATTGAACAATGGAGAAGAAAGATATTAAAGGAGAGAAAAGATGAGAAACAAAAGCACGTGCGGATAAACAAAAGAGGACAACGAAAGATAGGAAATTGAGGTGCTCAGAGACAGTGTAGTAGATGTGGACGAATTGATGAGAGAGAGAAGAAAGCGAATCTGAGAGGCTTGGAGGACAGACTGAGAAAAGGAGAGATTAAAGGACAGGGACTGAGAGAACCCGAGTCTGAGACAGTAAGAGACAGAGATTGAAATTGAAATTGAAATTGAAATAAGTTTATTGAGGTAAAATACACACAAAGGGATGAGGTAGCTCAAACTATTCTCACCCCGTTCAGTACAACGTGTTAGTACATACATAGACACACATCACAAACAATAAACCTGTTACCAAACATTCTGAGAGATAAACATGTACATTTCCTCCTTCACAAGTAGTATGGTATCAGACGTACACAAATACTTTTATGACCTAGTTATACGGATAATTCAACAAAATATTACAGTCTTGGTGCAAAATTCTTATATCTCTCAAGAATATCATCAACCTTTCCTTTGTGACACATCCAGGCTATTTGCTCAGGAACAGTCCTTATCTCAGTGTTTCTATATACATTAATCAACGGACATTCAAGAACATAATGGGCAAGGGTGTGAGACCTTAACATACCACATAGTTTACACTTCGTATCATTATCATGAACACCTATCCCAATTTCCCAGTAATATTTGTACCCAAGCCTGAGCCGCATGTACACAGAGTCACTCCAAGCATTTCTCCTTTTACCATAAGTGAAATGGGTGTTTTGACTCACATACATGTAGTGTTGCATGGTCAGACTTCTCTCATACATTATCCCTCTCCTCTCCACTCCTGCCTGTGCCTGAATATTTCTGATTTTGCTTCTTATTTGTCTCATTGTGAATTCACATTCAATGTCAATTTGTGGTTTTGATGTGGCACGTTTGGCCAAGTCATCCGCCACCTCGTTGAGCACTATTCCTATTCCAACATGAGATGGAATCCACATGAATTTCACACTATGACCTTTCAGCTGTATCTCAGTTATTTTTCTCTTACAATCCTCAACTATAGACATGAAGACTGGGTTTCGACTGTTTAAGGACTCCAGTGCTCCTCGGCTATCGACAAATACAAAAACATTTTTGTCGTCATGACGTACTTCCTCCAAACACGCCAGAATGGCCTGCAGTTCAGCTTGTGTGGATGATATATAATTACTAAGCCGGAGTTCAATTATCCTGTCCACAGTCCCAAACTCCGTATATTCCCTTATCCTGTCCACAGTCCCAAACTCCGTATATTCCCTTATCCTGTCCACAGTCCCAAACTCCGTATATTCCCTTATTAGGACACCACACCCTGCCCTGCCATCCTCCGCCACCGACCCGTCGCAATATACATGTAAACTGTTGCCTCTTGGTAACCGAGATATCATGCTTCCATACAAACACCGTAATTGTCCCGGTTCATGATGAATCTTTTTCACCTTGAGGGATACAATTTCGACGTCTATTTTCTGTACTTTCCAGGGAGCAGACATATTACACTGTCGAGAGGGTTTACAGCAGTCAAGTACATCGTATTCCCTGAGGTCATGAGCTAATCCCCTCGTGTAGCGTGTCTCCCTCAGTTTCCTGGAAGTGTGTACGTCACTCAAGCAGGTCTGAACGCTCTCAAACAGCTTATCCCCTCCTTTTCTCCGCACGAAATGAATAGCTACTCTAGTGTTAATGTCACGGACTCTATCACACACACTCTGTAAATTTAATTCCATTCTCATTATTTCAATCATTGCATTTTTTTGACATCCAAGAATAATCCTCATAGCCTCGTTCTGTATCAGCTCTATTTTTTGAATTCTGCCTTGGCCTGTGTAAGACAAAACGGGTGCTGCGTAGTCTATCAGGGACCGAACAGTGCTTATGTATAACATCCGTAAGATGTTATACACCTTTACCAGAAAAAGCCAGTGCTTTTAGAGGATGCAGACGGGCTTTACATAAGGTGCTGATATGATTTATTTCAGCATTTTTACTCTCACATGTGTATCCAACATACATGCCCAGATACTTGTACTTCTGAACACGGCTCAGTTCCACACCATTTAGAGTAAGTGTTATATTTCTTCGTTTCCTATACTCATATTTGGTTTTATCTGCATTTATAACTAAGCCTAACTTGTGACAGGTTGTACCAAGTATGTTAAGAGCAGTTTGAATTTTGTTCCCGGAAGTGCCTTGTATAAGAATGTCATCAGCATATATGATCGTCGTGACCCCTGGAGGATACATCTCTGATGCTAATCTGTTCATTAATACATTGAATAAGGTGGGACTTAATACTCCCCCTTGTGGGGTACCTAACTGAAACCTCCGTTCCTCAGACATGTATCCCTGATAATACACCTGACCTTTTCTGCCTTGTAGATAATCCCTTATCCAGTGTAGCAATCTCCCTGTTATTCCCAGATTGGCTAATTCGTATAAGATTACTTCCCCATTGGCTTTATCAAATGCTCCTTGTAGATCAACAAAAACTCTACAATTGTCATTCATATTAGACAAACACTTTAAGAGACAATCCGCAGTATTTTTGCCTTTGATAAAACCAAAGAGATTACTGGACATGTTATCACCTACAAGGTAGAGTAGCCTATTTAACAAAATCCTTTCCATCATTTTACAAAAGCAGGATATTAAGGAGACAGGTCTGTAGCCTCCGTTTGACTTAGGGATAGGAATGATGACAGCCTCTTTCCATTTTCTTGGTAACTTTCCCTCTCTATAACTCATATTAAACAAATCAAGTAAGGGACTAGGTTTCATACCGGCTAAATAATTAAGAATGTCATACGTTACTCCATCTTTCCCGGGAGCAGTAGAGCTGCCACTTTTTATAGCATCCAGTAGCTCATCGTGTGTTATCTCAGTGCACGCTATAGATCTTGTATTTAAGGCACATAAAGTTACTCCATTTCTAATATTTTCCCATGACTCAATGGTGACTCTCGTGTCTGCAGGTAAGGACTCCATACCAGCAGCACTAGCCCATTTATCTACTAACTCATTAGCAACCTTCCCTGGATCTGAGTGAGCAATGAATTTGGTCTTACAACCCCTGACTTTATTTACTGCTCTCCATATGTCTTTAAGGTTCTTAGTATTACCAATGGACTGAGCAAAGTCTTGCCAGTATCTGTTCCGCGCCTCCTTCCTCACCTGACTGCATTCCCTAGCCACTTCCAACATTGTATTTTTCTCTTCATCCCTCATTCCATTTTTTAACCATTCTTTATGGGCACTCCGTAGCATTCTCTCCCACCCCTTGACTTGCTGATCATTGGAATATTTAAATTTCTTAGGTCCATGCGTCTTGCTTCCCCTGCCCCCGTTATTTTCCCTCTGTACTAATTTCTCTATGTTCTCGACCATATCCTCGTAAAAACTATCAACGCAGAGCGGCGTGTATTGTTGATACCAATCTCCCATATTTTGAATACAATAATTTTTCATATCTTTATTAATATTTAGCCTTTTCCTTTGAAAGTGTACTTGTTTTTTCCCCAGTGGTAATTCAACGTTCAAGGCAAAGTGGTCACTAAGTAGTTCCCGAACAACCCGAGCCTCCCCCATAATCCCCTGAGAGTTTAAAATACAGGCATAGTCAAGCCACCTCCCCTGATGTGAATTGGTTCATTGTTTCCCAATAGACAGGTATCTGGATGATCTTGTAGAAACTGTGACCACTTGACCCCATTAGTATTAATGCTACCCACTGTCCCAAGGCTTGTGTGCCGAGCATTAAGGTCCCCAATGACCAGTGAAGGATTAGTATAAATGCAGTCAGGTAGATAGTGAGGGTCGAAGCAGTTCCTGGATACATACAAATTAACTACAATAAATTCCCCTTGCCTTAATGATAATTTAACACACACTCTCTATACCTTGCGTTTTTGATGGCGGTTCTACTAACTCTGCTGGTATGGAGTTCTTTACATAAATCGACGTGCCTCTGATGTTATTTGCGGCGAAGAGGTGAAACCCTTTATAACCATTTAATTTCAATAAGCCTTCATTCCTATCCCCTGTCTCCTGGAGAGCTACAACATCAATATCATTTCCCATCACATAACAATGAACATCTGTAACCCTGTTTCTTAAACCATTAACATTCCATGACAAAACTTTCAGTCTAGGGTGATCCATTATTAATCAATTCACTGCCTAAGTCATCCCCAATAAATTCACTAAATGATAGCCATACCTTGTATAACATCTCCCACCTCCTCCCAAGTTCACCAGTAAAAGCGACATTGCGTTTCTCAAGAGATTTTTTCAGTCCTGTGACGTCCATTATTGGCCCAAATGATTCCTTCATTTTATGTGTAATTATAGGGTTCTTCCTTTCTCTACGACTATCATCATTCACACACACACTTCATTTTCCTTCATTTCATCACTCAATATTTCATTATTGCCCTCAACCACTATATCCTGATTTTCCTTCACAGTTTTGTGACTTTCCTTAACCTTCACCTGAACGTTTAATTTCGCCTCGATGGATTCGATTCTCTGCCCAAGATTTCGGAGGAACTCGCCAACTTTTCTTAGTTCAGCCCACACCTCCTTGACCATATTATTATGGCCCTCTTTCTGAGCCACAGTAGCCACTTCACTCATCGTTACATTGTCACTGCCGGAGTCCTGAGTGGTGGCGTGGCTGCTTGTTGCTTGAGCCTGACGAAGTAAAGGAGACTCCTTTCCCCACGCATTCGTCCGGTTCACTGGTGCTGTTTGGGGCAGACTGTTTTGCTGTGCTCCCGGTGTCTGGGTAAGAGCTCTTGCTTGCTCTATAACATTCACCGGCCGGATAACACCCATACTCGGCCTCTTGCTACACACAGCCGAGCTGGCATTGTGAACACCTCCACAGTTGCAGCATCTGGGAACTATTTTCTCACCCAGATTAAGTCTGTTTCTACACACATTAGAGAGGTGAGACTTTCCGCAGAAACGACATCGTGGATCATATTGACAGCTCCAGGATTTATGCCCCCATCTGCAGCATTTCAGGCATATTATGGGCTCTTCCACATACTTTGCTACATGCCTGTAGCCAGCCCCGGTGATGAACACTTTCTCGGGAACTTCTCCTCTCACTAGAGCCACCACCTGACTCCTAGCTTCACCTTTAATAAGGTGACGCATCGCCCACACAAATCGTTGGTCGTCGAGGATGAATTCGGGGTCCATAATCTGAGGGTATTTATAGATAATTACCTTCGTCAGCTTCTCGTTCCCCTCCGGTATTTCCATAACAATTCCATCATATCCTTGCTGGGTAAGATGCTCCACTGCCTCCATAGAATTGTGAGCACTAAGAAAGAGAGAGAGAGAGAGAGAGAGAGAGAGAGAGAGAGAGAGAGAGAGAGAGAGAGAGAGAGAGAGAGAGAGAGAGAGAGAGAGAGAGAGAGAGAGAGAGAGAGAGAGAGAGAGAGAGAGAGAGACAGAGAGAGAGAGAGAGAGAGAGAGAGAGAGAGAGAGAGAGAGAGAGAGAGAGAGAGAGAGAGAGAGAGAGAGAGAGAGAGAGAGAGAGAGAGAGAGAGAGAGAGAGAGAGAGAGAGAGAGAGAGAGACAGACAGACAGACATACAGACAGACAGACAGACAGACAGACAGACAGACAGACAGACAGACAGACAGACAGACAGACAGACAGACAGACAGAGAAAAGGGTGTGGGATGAACAGGTAAATAGGGAGACCTCTGGCAAGGAAAGGAAACCTGACCACCATCCATCGATCAGGTCTGGGACACGGCGCTCGGCTGCCCTTCTCACACATCCCTCTTCCTCTTATTTGGTCCTATTTCTTCCCTTCGTTTACCTATTTTGGCCTGTTCTTCTCGTGTATTTATTTGGTCTTGTTCTTCTGATACATTTGTTTTGAATATATATCTGCTAGAGAAAAGATTTTGATGTATTTTTGAGCAGCAAACGGGTGAATTTACCCGAGAGGGAATGGCTGAAGAGTTGGATGACTCAGTTGTAGCTGTGGATGACAACTTGGAGCGATGGATGACACAGTTGTAGATTGACGCATCTGTGTCAGTGGTTGACAGCTGTAGCAGAGGATGACAGCTGTAGCGATGTTTGCCTCACATAAATCGTTGAGTAACTAAAGATCAACAATACCGTTTATTGACTTCCCGTGAAGACTTCGACGTCCCGCGGGACGACGACGTCCCACGGTTTAACAGCGGGAAAACTAATACAAAACATTTGGGGACGTCAATCTATTGACAAGAATCGGCTGCTTGACCTCTAGCCACAGGTCCTACTCGACCTTATCCAAAGACCTGACAAAACTTGATTTAAAAAAAAACACTTTTAGCAATTAGAGCCAAGCGAGTGGCTTCGCTATGGAGTTCAAGATGTTCTTTCTTTAGCGAAAGAAATATAGAAAACTCTGGTAGTATGTTGAGGTAGTAAATTCCCAGCCCAGCACCATAAACAATGGCCAAATGCTCGTTAAGCCAACAGCCGCTCGTGTTTATGAATGACGAACACTACACACGTCTCACAGCTGATTACCTTCTATCGTTTTTCCGAGATCGTTTCGTGTTCTTCCTCTGTTTGAGTCCACCTGTGTAAATGTTTACCCCATGTACTGCAAATATAAATATTTGCTAAGTAATGGGCTAGTAGGCATCGCTCAGTCTCAGGAGACTATGGAGTTGCGCTCTGGTTGTCGGTCTGGAGTGGCCTCTACAGGGCGCAAAGCCAAGGTAGGTTGATATAGAGGAGAAGTTGTCACCCATGCAGCAGGTCCCCCTTCTCCGCGGGACCGAAAGCCTCCAATGGAAAGGCAAGCGCCAATACGATAGATTCCAACACCGTTCAAGAACTGTCAGAACAAAGTTGAAGGGGGCTCCAGCTCCGGAGGTTTCCTCGAAGTTGGTGAAGGAAGGCACAGGGACTCCAAACCCGGAGACCGCTGTGGTCGGGGCCGGAGAAGGACCACCCCATCAAGGTCAAGAACGACCCCAGCCTCCTGAAGCAGAGTCTGGGCCGCACGAGCCTCGGGAGGTGGACGTCGGAGCCCCGCACCTACGGGTTCCAGACAGAGATTGTCACAGTCCTCATTCACCCGAGGCCGGCCTCCTTCAAGACCAAGCAGAAGGAAGAGTAATAATTATAAATTACAACAATAATTATTATTATAATAATATAATTAATTAATCATTATTATTCTTCATTCTGCTGGGTCATGAAGGAAGGCCAGGGAGTAACTTTTCACGAAATTAGAATGTAAAACAGTGTTTATTTTGTTTAAGTATCTTTACGATTACAAAGTGCATTAAACTTTATGAATGCTTATTTGAGGTCGGCCGCACCTTGGATGAGCAAGTCTGAGGGTTTGTTCAAACCCTGGTTGGCTGTATGCTGATTATATAAATAAGGTTGACAGATAAGGGGGGGTGAGACACACAATATATATACTCTAGATGAAGCCTTAAATTTCCCTGACATGGACCTTCGTCAAAACAAATTTGTTTTTGTAAATTTGTAAAAAAAAAAAAAAATTGTCCTCCTGTTTCATAATCCTCTTTTAAAAGTTGATAACTAGAAATTGTATAACAAGTGACCCCCTATTAGTTTATGATAGATATCGTGAACGGGATTTTTTTTTGGGGGTAAATGCTGATTTGAAAACAGAGTTGTTATCAAACCAGTTTCCAAAAATGATTATAGAACAATTTCTCGTGATAACATTGCAAGAGGTGGGATCGCGGGATTGTTTCAAGTGTAGGTTATACCACATACATATATATGAATGAGTTTGGATGGATGAATGCATAGACATTCATGCCATTAAAGTAGCCTGCTCTGAGCACTCTAATTTTTTCAAAGTAAACGTGCCGGCCACTCGGGACACTCGATGAAGAGGAGCTGCCTCGTATGGGCCAATATACTTTATTGTGGTGTTCTTTAGCTGCGATTGTTTAACTCAAGTGTTGGTCTCATGATTGTCACTTTGGAGCTGCTGGGCCGTCACTCACTGACTGCTTTCATTCTTTCATTTGACTTTCTTGGTTTCCTACTAGATTACTCCTTCAAGACAGATTTGGCACCCGCAGTCTAATTCGCCCATTATTGTACGGTGTGTCGTTTACCCGCAAACTAATCCGCCCATTACTGTACGGTGTGTCGTTTACCCGCAAACTAATCCAAATAATATCATACGTCATGCCTTTCAGCCGCAAACTAATCAACCCAATATGGATCAGTGTGTGTTGTTCAAACGATGATCGTCGTTTTCAAGCAGAAAACGCGGCTTTGACCATCAGTGATGTAATAGATACCAGTAGTGGACATCAATAGTAGACGTCACCTTTAAGTAGACATCACTCCAAAAACGATTCTTGCACTACACACAAAAATAGTTACAAACAATATTCGCACCACATTTAATCCTATAAATCTCATCCATATATGCAAATAAAATTTATATCAGGTATTCCGAATGAAATAAAAACTATTAAATTATTGGACATTTTAGTTTTCGTTCATATTTCATGTTTTTAGCCTTGCATTTCAATTGTCTTAAAAAACTTTTATTTTAACGACTAAATACGCATATAGACAAACACACACACACACACACAGGGGATCAGTTTAATTAAATGACAAAGTTGTCGAAGCCAATTCGGTGCAAGTCTTTTGCACCGAATTGGCTTATATATAAATCATATATATAAATCATATATATATATATATATATACATATATATATATATATATATATATATATATATATATATATATATATATATATATATATATATATATATATATGTATATATATATATATATATATATATATATATATATATATATATATATATATATATGTATATATATGTATATATATATATATATATATATATATATATATATATATATATATATATATATATATATATATATATATATATATATACGGTAAAGCGTTGGTGTTCGGCTGTTTCAAAAGCTGGGAGCAGGGCCTTGTCACATAACAAAAAAAAAGAGAAGTTTGTCCTTTCGTCTGTGGTAAGGTAATGGGAAGACACACAAAACACAAAGTATATAACCAATGAAATTTTAATTACTCTAGAAAACAAGACATGAATAAAGGCAATCTCATAAAATTCAACACAGGTCAACAAACAAAACAACATGAATAATTACTGGCAATGAAAAGTTACTCTAAGACAAGAATGCAAGTTATATAAATCAAATAAGTGAGGTGCTGGAATACTGGCTTCAAGCTGCCACCTCCCTTAGTACACGAAAGCCAAGGCTTAGTCTACTAGCGAGAGATGTCAACTCCATGGAGCACAGAGATATTCTGAGGAGTACGGCGTGCTGCTGCCCAGACGTCGACTCTTGGTGGTGGCGTGAGTGCAGGTGCGGCGAGACACCAGCCAATCAGCAACAGGCAGGCGGAGAATGAGCAGTTTGCTGGTTACGGCGGGCTGTAGCCGGTGTGTCGGGGTGTGCATGGTACGATTTGCTTCCTGGGCAAAACGTTTGGCGATACTGGTGGACGTATCTTCTAAATTGTATCTTGTACTTGAACGACGTAAAGATGTAGGGAAGAGCAGGCTCAATCTCTCTTGAAAGAGATTATCGTCACAACTCTCCCCCGAAGCCTGCGGTTCTGGAAGAAGTTACATCTTCATGTTGTGGAGTGATAGTTGGAGTTGCTTCTACTTCATAGACTCTGGAGAGGGCGTCGGCTATGATGTTGTCAGAACCCTTGATATAGCGGATCTCCAGGTTGAAATCTTGCAGATATAAAGCCCATCGTAGAAGACGTTGGTTATTGAATTGGGCTTGACGTAAGAAGTGGAGAGGATTGTGGTCTGAGAAGATAGTGGTAGACCTGGCACCTTGTAGGTATGGAGCAAAGTGCTGGAGATTCAGGACGATGGAGAGTAGCTCCTTCTCGATAGTGCTGTAGTTCCTCTGGTGGGGTTTCAACTTGTAGCTGTAGTAGCTGACAGGTAGAACCTCCTCGCCTCGTTGCTGCATCAGGACACCACCGATGCCGGTACCACTGGCGTCGACATGAATGATGAAAGGCTTGGTGATATCTGGCGAGGCGAGAATAGGATTAGAACAGAGGAGGAATTTGAGTTGTTCGAAAGCAACGGTTTGCTGCATGGTACAATTATACCGTTGCTTGGTACTGGTTAAAGTAATTAATGGTGTGGCTACCGTACTAAAATTTCTCACAAACCTACGGTAGTAGGAGGCAAGACCAAGGAAGCGCAGGAGCTGCTTCCTGGTGGTAGGCTGTGGATAATGCTGGATGGCTTGAGTGTGTGTGTCTAACGGAACTAGGCTGCCACTCCCTATTACATGACCCAGATAACGCACTTTACCTTTGGCAAAGGTGGACTTGCCCAGGTTGATGGTGAGACCGGCTGTCAGGAGCTTGGCGAACAGTCGTTGCAGCTGGAGCAGATGTTCACTCCAGGTGTTGGATGCTACAAAGATATCATCCAAATAGGCGTAGGTGTTATCCAAGCCCTGGATGACGCGGTTGACAGCTCTCTGAAAGGTGGCCGGGGCATTACATAGTCCGAAAGGAAGGCGTTCATATCTGAAAAGTCCAAAGGGAGTGATAAAGGCAGATATTTCTTTGGCTCGCTCTGTTAGACACACTTGGTAATATCCCTTAAGCAAGTCCACTTGGGACAAGTACTGGGCATTACCAATCGCGTCAAGAATGTTGGGATAAGTACTGGGCATTACCAATCGCGTCAAGAATGTCATCTATCCTTGGTAAGGGGTATGCATCCTTGACAGTCACATTATTTAATTTACGGTAATCCGTACAAAGTCTCACCTTACCTTGGGGTTTTGGCACCAAGATACAGGGTGAGGCCCAGGGGGACTCACAAGGTGTAGCCAGTCCATGATCCAAGAATTACTGCACCTCAGCACGCATGACTTCCTTCTTGCTCGGGCTGATTCGGTAGAAGGGTTGACGAATCGGCCGGGTGTCAGGGAGCAGTTGGATGTCGTGCTGGGTAACATTACACTCTTGTGGATCATCTCGGAACAACTCTTGATGTTCTTTGAAGATCTTGATGAGAGGTCCACTATGATTGTCCTGAAAATAATTGTGAAGATCAGTTAGGAATTTCGAATTGGAAAGCGCTGACTCCTTGTCAGTGCTTTCGGGAGGAGAAGCAGGGAAGGTCTCACTGTGGATGTATGGCTCTTTAAAGGAAGAATAGGTTATCATGACAGTGGGAGGAGTACCGTTATATAGCTTCAGGAGGTTGACGTGGCACAACTGGGTCTTCCGCCGCCTATCTGGAGTCTCTAGAACGTAGTTGTGGTTGTTTCTGCACTCCTTGATGCGGTAGGGTCCTGAAAACCTGTTTTGCAAAGGAGAACCTGGGATAGGGAAATAAGCAAGCACGAAGTCACCCGGTTTAAATTTCCTTACTTTGCTGGTCTGGTCGTAATGAGTCTTCATCCTCTCCTGTGCTTTCAATAGATTATCTTGGGCAAAGCTGCGGACCCTCTCTAGAATGTGTTGTAGGTTTTGAAGAAACTGGGGCACATTCTGATGCTCACTGAAGGTAGCATCACGTAGAAAGTCTTTGAAAGCTTTGAGAGGAGTACGGCACTTACGTCCGTAGAGCATCTCATAAGGAGATACTCCTAGAGACTCATTGGGAAGACTTCTAAAGATACACATTATCAGGTCAATTTGCTTATCCCAATCCTTAGAGGTTTCATTACAAAACTTCTTCAGGAGTGCTTTAATAGTCTGATGACTACGCTCAAGAGAACCCTGTGAAGCAGGATGATAGGGGCTGGACAATACCTGTGTGATGTTGAACTCCTCCAGTGTCCTCTTGAAGAGATCACTGGAGAAGTTGGTGCCACAGTCGCTCTGAACCTCCCTTGGAAATCCATACTGGGTGAAGATCTTCAATAAGTGTTTCACAACTGTAGCAGCCGTAATGTTCTTTACTGGAACTGCTATGGGGAATCTGGTGGTAGGACACAGGATGGTTAAGATATAGGCTTTACCTGAACTGGTCCGAGGTAAAGGACCAACACAGTCTATAATAAGTCTGTGGAAAGGTTCCGCAGGCACCTGTATGGGAGTCAGTGGTGCTCTGGGGATAGAGATGTTCGGTTTACCTGCCATCTGACATGTATGACACTGTTTGACGTACTGTTTGACGCTATTTACCATACCTGGCCAGTAGTAGTCTTGACGGATTCCATGGTAGGTCTTGTTAAATCCGTAGTGCGAGAGTGCTCCGTGGGCCAGGTGTAAAATAGTGGGCCGCAGGCTGGCAGGAATCACTAGTTGTTCGACGTTGGCCCAATCGTCCTCCTTCTTCAGTTTACTGGGTCTATATCTGCGGTAGAGCAACTCGTTCTCTAGGAAGAACCCAGGAATACTGTCAGGTTGAGTCTCAGCCTGGAAAAATAATGGTGTCAAGGTAAGATCTTCCCTCTGTAACTTACGGAACTCCAACTTGGTCAGATTGGGGGGTAGTTTCTGAGGGTCTTGAGGGACAGCGGTAGCAGTAGAGTCAGCTGGCTGTGGTCGTGCAGCTTGTGCACGGGTGGTCACTAAAACCGGAGGAGAAACTTCATCACTCTCTTGAACCTTTGCTGGAACATACTCAAAGATGGGATTATCCATTACAGAGGTACACACCTGGGGTTTGTCCATGACGATCAGGTTGGTCGGTTGCAGGTCTTCTGCCAAGTCGTTGCCCAGGAGAAGTTGCTCTCCAGGCATGGGAAAAGGATTTTCCCTGATGGCGACTTGGACTTCTCCGGTCACGAAGGGACAATCCAGGTGGATGCTGGCGAGAGGATAAGGAGTGGTAGCAGTGAGGTCAGTGATGAAGACGATTTCTCCGGTGTAGGCAATATTGGGCACAGCTGATTTCAAAATAATTGATTGAAGAGCCGCTGTGTCCCTCAAGATCTTCAGTTTGAAACGTCCCTCCGGATTTGAACCGTTGGTAGAGACAGTTCCAGTATACAGGTGTTTACTGAAAAGAGAAAGATCATTAACTTGAACACCAACATTCATAACAGGCTTACCGGACTTAGGAGGAGTCTGTTTGGGTTTAGTAGAATCAGTATTTCTTTTGTATTGAGACTTACCACATATATCTATGGTATGTCCATAGAGTCTACAATACTTACAGTACAATTGCGAGCCAGCTTGATCGGTACTCACTTTCTCGTAACTGTACCAAGACTTCTTACTGGAAGGTGGTTCTGGTGTCAGCCGGTGGATGAGGCTGTAAGTGTCAGCCGACTTAGCAAACTTTAGGTAGTCGGTTTCTTCTTTATCTGCTAAATATAGACGGACAGGAGGCGGCACACGCCTCAAGAATTCTTCAACTAGCATGAGGTTGACGAGTTCTGCAAAAGTAGAGACATGTGCTGCTTCCAGCCATTTCATAAAATATCTCCTTTTAGTATTAGCAAATTCGAGAAAGGTAGTGGTACTTGCCTTCAGGTGGTCACGGAATTTCCTTCGATAACTTTCGGTGGAGAGAAGGTAGGCGTCCAACACTGCTTGTTTCAGAGTCTGGTAGTCATTCTCAGTCGCCAAAGTACTGAGTGTAACTGCAGCTCTACCTGTGAGATGTACTCTGAGAAGGGTTGCCCATTGGTCGGCAGGCCAACTAAGTTGATTAGCAAGAGTTTCAAAGATGGTGAAAAACACGTCAACTTCTGTTTCTACGAATGGTGGCATTAACTTACTTGCATGTGATATATTGAAACTGACGGGAAGATTGGCAGTAGCTCGCTGGCGTTGAGCGAGGTGAGTAGTTTCCAACGCGAATTCTCGTTGACGACATTCCATAGCCAGAGCTGCTTGTTGTTTGTCATGGTCGCGTTGCATCTCCAATTCGTGTTGTTTTGTTTCAAGCTGTATTCGTTCCCGCTCACGGAGTATTGCAATCTCACGTTCCTTGAGGGCGATTTCACGTTCTTGTTCTTCCTTCCTCAAGGCAGCTTCTCGTTCCTTTTCTTCCTTTCGTATGGCAGCTGCTTCCCTTTGTTGTTCGCGTTCGATCTTGGCAAGCTCTATTTTGAGTTTCATCGTTGCCAAATCAGTTTTATCTGCAATAAAGTGAGTTTCGTGAGTTATATATATATGATTTATATATACAAATAAATAAATAAATATATATATATATATATATATATATATATATATATATATATATATATATATATATATATATATATATATATATATATATATATATATATATATATATATATATATATATTTATATATATATATTAAATATGACCGAAAAAGTAAGATTAATAATTCTAACTAAATTCCAAAGGGTAACGAAGGACACTACAGCCGAATTGAAAGCAAATGTCAACAGACTAATCGAAACTGTGAACGCCAAGAAATCAGGACTCCACCTGCCAAAGATTATTGGGGAATATAAACCTGGATATGCGTATGGAAATGTCAAGAGACACAAGCCTGGAAACCCACTTCGGTCAATCATTAGCCAGATACCTACACCCACGTACAGACTAGCGAAGCGACTCAACGGCCTGCTGACTCCTTATGTCCCTTGCGCCTTCAGCCTGAAGTCGCCAAAGGAATTTGTTGACTTACTGCGGAGCACACGGGCCACAGGAATAAGAGCCTCGTTGGACGTAGAATCGCTGTTCACCAACGTACCTGTGGACGAGACAATCGGGATGATAGCCGACAGAGTGTATCATGATCCAGCCTGTACTCCTCTTGACATACCAGAAAATATCCTAAGGAAACTACTCCAAGCTTGTACTAAAGAGGCACCCTTCTTGAGCCCAGATGGGCACATGTATAAGCAAGTAGATGGGGTCGCCATGGGTTCTCCCCTAGGTGTCCTGTTTGCAAACTTCTACATGGGTACCATCGAGCAAAAAGTCTTAGTGGACATGAACATGAAACCAGCCATATACTGCAGGTATGTTGACGACATTTTTACACAGGTACCTGATGTCAGACATCTGCAGGAGTTGAAGGAGGCATTTGAGCGGAGTTCCGTGCTGCGTTTCACTTACGAGATGGAAAAGGATAGGAAGCTGCTCTTTCTAGATGTAACAGTCATGGAAAAGAGCGGAGGTTTCCACACTGCAGTCTACACTAAGGAAACGAACATAGGAATGTGCCTAAATGCCAAAAGCGACTGCCCAGATAGGTACAAGAGGAGTGTTGTTAACGCATATGTCGACCGTGCTCTCAGCCACAGCTCAGAATGGAAGCAAGTCGACGAAGAACTTTGTAGGGTAAGGCAGGTCCTAGTCAACAACGGCTTCTCCAATGGTTTCGTCGAAGACATCATAAGAAGGAAAGTGAAACGCCATGCAACCTCTGAAGAGACAACCAACACAACACCTATACCCCCTATTAGACTATTTGACAGGAACGTCTTTTCCACAGCTCATAAAACGGAGGAAAGGGTCCTGAAAGATATTGTTAATTGAAACGTTATCCCAACAGACAAAAATCAGAGGATACAACTGACAATTTACTATAAAACCAGAAAAACGGCCAGCCTACTCATGAGAAACTCTCCAGACACAAAACAGAACGCTTTAAAAGAGACTGACGTCGTCTATGCCTCCAAATGCCCTCTTGGGGACTGTAAGCTCCAAAAAACCCAGTATATAGGCAAGACAACAACATCTCTTTCTAGGCGTTTAACGATGCATAAGCAACAGGGCTCCATTAAGGAACATATAATCTCTTCCCACAACCAAACCATCGCCAGAGAAATCCTAGTAAACAACACAGAAATCATCGATAGATACAGCGATAGCAGGCGGCTTGACGTTTGCGAGGCATTACACATCAAGAAGTCAACACCAGCAATCAACAGCCAATTAATGCACAACTATATTCTACCCACCTCAAGACTCCGCTCCAATATAGAAGCATCAAGAAATATGGACCAATAGGCTTTCTACAATCACTTCTATTCAATACCCATTGTTTCATGTTCTGGCTTGTGTTGATGAAATTAATACCTTATTAAATACCACCTCACCCCATCCACCTCACTCAAATGTAGATATAAACAAAATCGGAGATGTTCTATTCTATTCAGTAAGTTCTATTCAGTTGTGTATATGTTAACTAAAGTCTTTGAAAATGTAATAAGTTTTACGAAACGCGCTCAAGTGTCGCGTCAGACTAGAAATAAAAATGAATTTTGGAGAATTGATTTTTGAATTACCTCCAACAGTGAAAAGAAATGTACGAAAGATTGAGAAAATTCGTGTTAGAATTATTAATCTTACTTTTTCGGTCATATTTAATAATATATGTCTACAGGAAAGACTGCTACCAAAATATACTAATATATATATATATATATATATATATATATATATATATATATATATATATATATATATATATATATATATATATATATATATATATATATATATATATATATATATATATATAAGAAAACCGGATGAAAACAACAAAACCGGTTACTGCATTGACCTTCTGACAGCCGAAAGGCGGGGCTTAAGAGCAAATGATCGACCCTGCAAGTACACAACTAGGTGAGTAGACACCAGCACCCACCTAGCCAGTGATGGGTGGCAAGAAGTGACACCGTCAGCCACGCTCCGGTGTGTACGTCGACCGGTCCGTGAGAGAGCAACCCGTCCTCTTAAAAATAACGTCACTTTTGGCTCGTATGCACGATGTGGCCAAATTTGGACGTAATTTGAAATGAAATCGACTCACAAAAGTGACGTTCTGTTCCGTTTTCTATTCGAGTCGTCCGGCGTACGCGCAGAGGTTATAAGAGGACATTTTAAATTAACGTTTTTCATAACGTTTTGAAACTTTATAAGAATTTCCTGCCCACCTAACCTATCAGAGGACCCTTAACTTACTGTTGTTGAA
>NC_091153.1:53929542-54024542 GCF_040958095.1 Procambarus clarkii
ATTAGGCGTTACGTCCACACCTAGGTCTCTTTCGTGCGTCGTCACAGGTAGGCTGTTCCCCATCATTGTGTACTGTCCGTTTGGTCTCCTATCTCCTAGTCCCATTTCCATAACTTTACATTTGCTCGTGTTGAATTCCAGTAGCCATTTCTCTGACCATCTCTGCAACCTGTTCAGGTCCTCTTGGAGGATCCTGCAATCCTCATCTGTCACAACTCTTCTCATCAACTTTGCGTCATTCGCAAACATCGACATGTAGGACTCTACGCCTGTAAACATGTCGTTAACATATACAAGAAATAGAATTGGTCCCAGCACCGATCCTTGTGGTACTCCACTTGTTACTGTTCGCCAGTCCGACTTCTCGCCCTTTACCGTAACTCTTTGTACTCACCTAATTGTGCTTGCAGGGGTTGAGCTCTGGCTCTTTGATCCCACCTCTCAACTGTCAATCAACTGATGTACAGATTCCTGAGCCTACTGGGCTCTATCATATCTACATTTGAAACTGTGAATGGAGTCAGCCTCCAACACATCACTGCCTAATGCATTATATCTGTTAACTACTCTGACACTAAAAAAGTTCTTTCTAACGTCCCTGTGGCTCATTTGGATACTCAGTTTCCACCTGTGTCCAATAGTTTGTGTACCACTCGTGTTAAATAGTTTATCTTTATCTACCCTGTCAATTCATCTGAGAATTTTATAGGTAGTGATCATGTCTCCCCCTTACTCTTCTGTCTTCTAGTGTCGTGAGGTGCATTTCTCGCAGCCTTTCTTCGTAACTCATGCCTCTTAGTTCTGGGACTAGTCTAGTGACATATTTCTGAACTTTTTCCAGCTTCGCCTGTGTATGTGTGTGTGTGTGTGTGTGTGTGTGTGTGTGTGTGTGTGTGTGTGTGTGTGTGTGTGTGTGTGTGTGTGTGTGTGTGTGTGTGTGTGTGTGTGTGTGTGTGTGTGTGTGTGTGAGGGCGTCCACGTGCGTGTGTGTGTGTGATGACGCACGCGTGTGTGTGTGTGATGACGCACGCGTGTGTGTATGTGTGTGTGGTAAGGAGAAGCAGGGAGGTAATTAGCATAGATCTTACTGCATCAGAGAACCGCCGTACTCATGCTGCAAATTTACTTTGCAAATTAACCAGGATTATTTCTCCCAGAACTCGGTAATGAAATATGAAAGTTTAACCTGCTTAATGTATTCTGTTTTACATCAGATTAGAATAATGGTTTGTTCCTCTTGCTTCAGTGAATATATCATCCAAGTCTTGTTTTTTTAGCAGTTGCCAAATGAGCCAAGTTCCCTCAAAGATTTTTTTCAAGGTAAAAATATATCTTTTCAATTAATAGATACATTCAATTCAACACCTATGTTATGATTTTTGTATGTTTTGAGCCCTAAGCAAATTCACCTAACCCGAATTCACCTAACTTAAATATGCTGATTAGTCCTAAGTTCTGTTCAACTTAACTAAAATTCGTTTGTTATATACGTATTTAATCTATATTTTTTTAATTTTGCATACTTGAGTTCAATATATTTTTGTTATAAAAAGAAAAACTGAAAAAATAATAGTTTTAGGTCCAGTTGATGTGCAGAAAATCGTCGTTGGGGTTCATTATTGGTACTGTCAGTTGGCACTCGTCTCTCTTGTGCCAACCCGGAATGACCATGTTGGGCACACACCCCACAGCACGATCCCAGCATGCGACAGAATTTGATGAAAGACGCACATAAACACACCACCAGTGTTGCCGGCTGTTGGTTGGTTATGGTGTTTGTATTGTATCATTTGAGTTCCAGGTCCAGCCCGTACTTATAAGGCAATTGATGGTGTTGTTAGCGGTTTGTTATAGCCAGTGGGGTGATCCCAGGAGCAGGAGGAGCTGCCAATCACCGGGAAAAGGCCAAGTCACGTAAATACAGAGACCTTGAGCACCACTACAATTTTGTCCCCATTGCCTCAGAGACACTTGGTGCCTGGGGTAAAAGTGCTGCTAGCTTTTTGAAAGAGTTGCTAATCAAAACAACTAGAGACCCTAGAGCTGCCAGTTTTCTTTTTCAGCGCCTTAGTGTGGCAATGCAGATAGGAAATGCTCACTGCATCCATGGTTCCTGGCCGCCATCTGAGGAGCTGGAGGAGCTGCTCAACTTGTGACAACCTGCCTTGTACCCTGCATGTAATCAATATTGTAACTTTTTTGTGTAATGACATTTTCAAATAAAGTTAGATAAATATACATACATACCAAAAGAATAGGGGTGGTAGGAGAAGAAAATATCAAAGTGTTCAGTGAGGATCCAAAAGGTCTTCTCTGAGTACTCTTTATTTTCTTCTCCGAGGCTATGGGTCCCTACACCTGCACCAGAGGTGGTACCTCTTCTAGGTAAAAAAACAAACAAATATATATATTATATATATATATATATATATATATATATATATATATATATATATATATATATATATATATGTATATATATATATATATGTATATATATATATTGGTAGCAGTCTTTCCTGTAGACATATATTATTAAATATGACCGAAAAAGTAAGATTAATAATTCTAACACGAATTTTCTCGATCTTTCTTATGTTTCTTTTCACTGTTGATGGTAATTCAAAGATCAATTCTCCAAAATTCATTTTTATTTTTTATTTTTTTGCATCCGAGATCATGCCATTTAATTTCCACTATTGCCACTATGTCTGGATCTGCCTCACTAACTCTTTCTTTTATCTCCTTCTGCTTTTTTGGATACCCCATCAGCATTGGTATACCAAACCTTGAGACTCTTCTTGGAAACTCTGGTGCCAAAGTTCGCCCCTTTTACCGGGGGTCCGGGGGGACTGGGGGGCGAATGGGGACTGTGGGGGGTGTCTGGGGGGTGCTGGGGAGGTGCCTGGAAGTGCCTGGTAGGCGAATGGGGTCTGGCCATCTAGGGGGCAGGAAGGCCACAATGGGCCTGAAAGTTAGGGAGGGTCTGAATGGCATAGGGGGGTTGAGAAGTAGAGTGAGACTGAGAGTCAGATAGAGGTTGAGAGGTTGGGGAGGGGAGAGGGATACTGAGGGCTGAGGGCTGAGAGGAGAATGGAGCATGGGTGCTGGGAGTGGAAGAGAGAGTGTATTAGTTAAGGGGGAATCGGGGGTAGGTGGGGTTTTTGGGGTAGAAGAGGGGAAGGGGGAGATGGGGGAAGGTGTTAGGGGGTCACAAGGTGAGGGGGTTAAATGTGGGCTGGAGGTGCCTAGGAAGGGTGAAGGTTGGGTGGGGTTTGGGGGTGAGTGGAAGCTGGGATGGAGTAGATGGAATTGAAGGCAATGGGGTAGAAGGGGAAGGGGAGTAGAAGGGGGTAGTAGGGGGGGGGATGGGAAGGTGGGTTTGGGGAGGGCATGGCTTGACCCACTGGGGTCGTTGGCAGGTGTGATGTAGCAGGGGCAGGGGAGTTGTTGGGGAAGTGCAAATGTGGAAGGAGCAGGGGGGATTTTGGGGGATGAGGCAAGGGGGTTTTGGGGGTCTGAGACAGGGGGGAGGTATAGGAGGGCTGAGTTGGGGAGGATGTGACCTGGGAGGTGAGGCTACCTGAGAGGCTAGGGGTACGATGTCGAGCTTGCCATCTATTCTTGTGGGTTATTTGCTCACCTTTCGTCATAAATCTCTCTATAAACACATTGTAATGGGTTTCACTTCCTCTGAGTAAATGCTTGTTCCTCATTATGTACTCCACATCCTCCTCATTGGAGAATTGCACCAGAACAGGTCTATTCTTGGTACAATTGTAAGGTGCAACCCGGCGGCTGATATCCACCTCGTTTCCTGCCATCCCTGCTCCAATACATTCACCCTGAGGGAACACACAGGGTGAAGGAAGCAACCAAGAACACACAAGGTGAAGGTAGCAAGCAAGAACACACAAGGTGAAGGCCGCAAGCAAGAACACACAAGGTGAAGGCAGCAAGCAAGAACATACAGGGTGAAGGTAGCAAGCAAGAACACACAAGGTGAAGGCAGCAAGCAAGAACACACAAGGTGAAGGCAGCACGCAAGAACATACAGGGTGAAGGCAGCAAGCAAGAACACACAAGGTGAAGGCAGCAAGCAAGAACACACAAGGTGAAGGCAGCAAGTAAGAACACACAGGGTGAAGGCAGCAAGCAAGAACACACAGGGTGAAGGCAGCAAGCAAGAACACACAAGGTGAAGGCAGCAAGCAAGAACACACAGGGTGAAGGCAGCAAGCAAGAACACACAGGAAATGTGAGTGAGAACAGCAAGTGTGGAAAATATTCACTGTTATTATTACAAGTTTAAACCGGAGCTTAACCCTCACCACGTGGCCGATGTTTACAATACGTAACCCAGACCACGTGGCCGATGTTTACAATACGTAACCCAGACCACGTGGCCGATGTTTACAATACGTAACCCAGACCACGTGGCCGATGTTTACAATACGTAACCCAGACCACGTGGCCGATGTTTACAATACGTAACCCAGACCACGTGGCCGATGTTTACAATACGTAACCCAGACTACGTGGCCGATGTTTACAATACGTAACCCAGACCACGTGGCCGATGTTTACAATACGTAACCCAGACCACGTGGCCGATGTTTACAATACGTAACCCAGACCACGTGGCCGATGTTTACACTATACGAGAATAAGGGTCGTGTTGCCAGATGTGCGATAACCATTATAACAGATTTCCTCCAATAAATTACATTATAACAGCTAACATATATACTTGCTATCACACAATCTCTAGAATAATGATTCCGTGAAAGGAGATAACTTGTACATATACAAATCAAAGAACATATGTGTGAGATGTTAGAAAAACACCCAATTGTTTCGTCTAGGACACAATACCACAATACTTTGACGAATGAATTCATAAACAACACCCCGTTGTTGAGGATTGTAACTGACTTAGTAATTCTTAGAATTAAGTAGAAGTTAGTAAAAAAAAAGATTCAGCCGCAGTCAGCTGTGTTTCCTTCGGACTATTGACTAGTTACTCTCACACGAATAACGAAAGTATTCAGAAGAGAAAAACATCTTTGGGAACTGGTCAACAGTTCACGTCCCAGCTGAAGTGGAATGTGACCTCGCGGCACTGGGACTCTCGAACACAGCACGTGAGTCAAAGTGTTAAAAATTGGCATGAATTTGTTATTAGTGGTTCACGTGGTACTGGAGGATGTAATGGTGGTTAAGATAACATTGTTTTTGAGCCCGTTATAAAGGAAGATAACATTATGGGTGACATATGGGGAAGATAACATTATGGGTGACAAATGAGGATGATAACAATATGGGTGACATTTGGGAAAGATAACATTATGGGTGACATATGAAGAAGATAACATTATGGGTGACATATGGGGAGGATAACATTATGGGTGACATATGAGGAAGATAACATTATGGGTGACATATGAGGAAGATAACATTATGGGTGACATATAGGGAAGATAACATTATGGGTGACATATGGGGAAGATAACATTATGGGTGACATATGGGGAAGATAACATTATGGGGTGACATATGGGGAAGATAACATTATGGGTGACATATGGGTAAGATAACATTATGGGTGACATATGAGGAAGATAACATTATGGGTGACATATGGAGAAGATAACATTATGCGTGACATATGGGGAAGATAACATTATGGGTGACATATGGGCTAGATAACATTATGGGGTGACATATGGGGAAGATAACATTATGGGGTGACATATGGGGAAGATAACATTATGGGCGACATGGGGAAGATAACATTATGAGTGACATATGAAGAAGATAACATTATGGGTGACATATGGGAAAGATAACATTATGGGTGACATGGTGAAGATAACATTATGGGTGACATATGGGTAAGATAACATTATGGGGTGACATATGGGGAAGATAACATTATGGGGTGACATATGGGGAAGATAACATTATGGTTAACATATGGGAAAGATAACATTATGGTTGACATATGGGGAATATAACATTATGGGTGACATATGGGCTAGATAACATTATGGGGTGACATATGGGGAAGATAACATTATGGGCGACATGGGGAAGATAACATTATGAGTGACATATGAAGAAGATAACATTATGGGTGACATATGGGAAAGATAACATTATGGGTGACATATGATGAAGATAACATTATGGGTGACATATGGGTAAGATAACATTATGGGGTGACATATGGGGAAGATAACATTATGGGGTGACATATGGGGAAGATAACATTATGGATGACATGGGAAAGATAACATTATGGTTGACATATGGGGAATATAACATTATGGGTGACATATGGGGAAGATAACATTATGGGGTGACATATGGGGAAGATAACATTATGGGTGACATATGGGGAAGATAACATTATGGGGGACATATGGGGAAGATAACATTATGGGGTGACATATGGGGAAGATAACATTATGGGGTGACATATGGGGAAGATAACATTATGGTTGACATATGGGGAAGATAACATTATGGGTGACATATGAGGAAGATAACATTATAGATGACATTCTTGACACAGAACTGTTTCAGTGAGTGCAATTTTTGTTGTTGTTACAATTTTTTATGTTGTGATTGCAACGAACTAGAGAAAAAAGTGATATGGAGGTGCAACAATCAACTGACAGATTTATTTGGTACTTATAGGTGAGAACGGATCGATCGGCAGTGAAAGTGTAACAGCGATCTTTCCTGGTGAACTTTTGAACAACAAGCAACGAGCATACAAGGTAAGGCCAACATGCAGGAACATGTAAGTCAGGTGAGCTCAACTAGCAAGTAACAAACAAGTTGAGGTTAACAAGCAAAAACAAAGGTGAGGGCATAGGAGTAAGAATTAATACAAAACAAACGTATAGGGTAGAAAGCATATATATATATATATATATATATATATATATATATATATATATATATATATACAAGATATACATGGGTTGATACAAAAATAATAATGCAAAAAGGTGCTTAAAGGTTATGGATCTCTTGAAGAACACAACAATGGGAAACATTGATGAATGTCACAGACGGGTTCGATCATTGTTGCAAGTCAAACACTTCGAATTCCTCTGAAGTTGGACTAGTGCCCAAGACGCAGCAGGCATTTCCCCTCTGAATCGCAACACTGAGGCGCTGGAACAAGAAACTTTTTGCTCTCTGGTCTTTTGTAGCGCTGATCAATTTGTCCCCCAATTCCTTCAGGAACTTCAATGCACATTTTCCCCACGAACCGAGGGTCTCCGAGCCGATCGGAACAAAGCTGTAGCAGTGTGCTAGACCTCTGTATTTAATAATTTTCTGCGATTCCCTGAAAGAAGCAGCACCACCGCTTTCACGTGTGCTGTAGTGGAGGTAGGTACTGGCCAGTGTGGCAGCGCACGTGTAGTCCCATACCACTTGCTTACCATCCTTCCAAGGTAGCAAGGTGACCCCATCAGGGCGCTTCTGAGGGTCGTTAGGTCTGGATAAGTGTGGTTCTCTTTGTGCCGGGCAGCGGGCCGTGGCGAGGCTCCTCTTGATGATGTCGTTGACTTCTTCATGTCTTGCAATTTTACCCTGTGATTTACGACATACCAGACCATGACGACCATATTGGTCTGCCATCGCAGTTCCGCAGATGCACCTATGTTCGGTGAGGATGGGGGCGGCAAGGCGAAGGGCAACTCCAATGCGGAGAGCGTCATGACTGAGGCGAGTTCCCAGGGCTGCATTGGGCACAGCAAATAAAAAATCCCCGGCGTGGGGATTATATATATATATATATATATATATATATATATATATATATATATATATATATATATATATATATATATATGGTAATTTCGGAGTATTTATATACTCCAAAGACCACCACCTCCCAAGAGCACTAGAGCAAGTGAGGGGTCTATTTACGTTTTTTCATCAAGTCCCTGTTAATATGGGAGAACACTGTGTCTATGCTTGAGGCACAACTCTCCTAAACACGAAAGTGAAGTATACAACTTTAGAACACTTTCCCACCAGGAGACTCGAACCCTAGCCAGCACAGAAGCCTTCCAGCAACTGGCATAACAGGTACGCCTTAACCCACTCCACCACCTGCTCAGACCCCTAAAAGAGATGGTAATTTCGGAGTATTTATATACTCCAAAGACCAGCACCTCCCAAGAGCACTAGAGCAAGTGAGGGGTCATTTTTACGTTTTTTCATCAAGTCCCTGTTAATATAGGAGAACACTGTGTCTATGCTTAAGGCACAACTCTCCTAAACACGAGAATGAAGTACACAACTTTAGAACACTTTCCCACCAGGAGACTCGAACCCTAGCCAGCACAGAAGCCTTCCAGCAACTGGCATAACAGGTACGCCTTAACCCACTCCACCACCTGCTCAGACCCCTAAAAGAGATGGTAATTTCGGAGTATTTATATACTCCAAAGACCACCACCTCCCAAGAGCACTAGAGCAAGTGAGGGGTCATTTTTACGTTTTTTCATCAAGTCCCTGTTAATATGGGAGAACACTGTGTCTATGCTTAAGGCACAACTCTCCTAAACACGAGAGTAGTATATATATATATATATATATAGTATATATATATATATATATATATATATATATATATATATATGTATTAGTATATTTTGGTAGCAGTCTTTCCTGTACATATATATTATTAAATATGACCGAAAAAGTAAGATTAATAATTCTAACACGAATTTTCTCAATCTTTCGTACATTTCTTTTCACTGTTGGAGGTAATTCAAAAATCAATTCTCCAAAATTCATTTTTATTTCTAGTCTGACGCGACACTTGAGCGCGTTTCGTAAAACTTATTGCATTTTCAAAGACTTTAGTTTACAAACACACAACTGAAACTTAATAGAGCTTACACATCTTCGATTTTATATCTACATTTGGGTGAGGTGGATGAGGTGAAAACCTCATCCACCTCATATATATATATATATATATATATATATATATATATATATATATATATATATATATATATATATATATATATATATATATATATATATATATATATATATATATGTATATATATATATATATATATATATATATATATATATATATATATATATATATATATATATATATATATTAGTATATTTTGGTAGCAGTCTTTCCTGTAGACATATTTTATTAAATATGACCGAAAAAGTAAGATTAATAATTCTAACACGAATTTTCTCAATCTTTCGTACATTATGCTTCACTGTTGGAGGTAAATCAAAAATCACTTCTCCAAAATTCATTTTTATTTCTAGTCTGACGCGACACGGGCGCGTTTCGTAAAACTTATTACATTTTCAAAGACTTCACAAATACACAACTGATTAGAACTTGCATTTCCCTGATTTTATATCTACTTTTGAGTGAGGTGGGAAGGGTGATGTGGCATTACATTTGAGTGAGGTGGGAAGGATGATGTGGCATTAGAGGATATTAATAGGGTATTAAAAGTATCAACACAAGACAGAACACGAAACAATGGATATTGAATAGAAGTGTTTGTAGAAAGCCTATTGGTCCATATTTCTTGATGCTTCTATATTGGAGCGGAGTCTTGAGGTGGGTAGAATATAGTTGTGCAATAATTGGCTGTTGATTGCTGGTGTTGACTTCTTGATGTGTAGTGCCTCGCAAACGTCAAGCCGCCTGCTATCGCTGTATTTATCGATGATTTCTGTGTTGTTTACTAGGATTTCTCTGGCGATAGTTTGGTTATGGGAAGAGATTATATGTTCCTTAGGAACATATAATCTCTTCCCATAACCAAACCATCGCCAGAGAAATCCTAGTAAACAACACAGAAATCATCGATAGATACAGCGATAGCAGGCGGCTTGACGTTTGCGAGGCACTACACATCATGAAGTCAACACCAGCAATCAACAGCCAATTATTGCACAACTATATTCTACCCACCTCAAGACTCCGCTCCAATATAGAAGCATCAAGAAATATGGACCAATAGGCTTTCTACAAACACTTCTATTCAATATCCATTGTTTCGTGTTCTGTCTTGTGTTGATACTTTTAATACCCTATTAATATCCTCTAATGCCACATCATCCTTCCCACCTCACTCAAATGTAATGCCACATCACCCTTCCCACCTCACTCAAAAGTAGATATAAAATCAGGGAAATGCAAGTTCTAATCAGTTGTGTATTTGTGAAGTCTTTGAAAATGTAATAAGTTTTACGAAACGCGCCCGTGTCGCGTCAGACTAGAAATAAAAATGAATTTTGGAGAAGTGATTTTTGATTTACCTCCAACAGTGAAGCATAATGTACGAAAGATTGAGAAAATTCGTGTTAGAATTATTAATCTTACTTTTTCGGTCATATTTAATAAAATATATATATATATATATATATATATATATATATATATATATATATATATATATATATATATATATATATATATATATATATATTAGTATATTTTGGTAGCAGTCTTTCCTGTAGACATATATTATTAAATATGACCGAAAAAGTAAGATTAATAATTCTAACACGAATTTTCTCAATCTTTCGTACATTACGCTTCACTGTTGGAGGTAAATCAAAAATCACTTCTCCAAAATTCATTTTTTTTTCTAGTCTGACGCGACACGGGCGCGTTGCGTAAAACTTATTACATTTTCAAAGACTTCACAAATACACAACTGATTAGAACGTATATCTGATTTTATATCTACATTTGAGTGAGGTGGGAAGGGTGATGTGGCATTAACACAAGACAGAACAGGAAGGGATATTAATAGGGTATTAAAAGTATCAACACAAGACAGAACAGAAACAATGGGTATTGAATAGAAGTGTTTGTAGAAAGCCTATTGGTCCATATTTCTTGATGCTTCTATATTGGAGCGGAGTCTTGAGGTGGGTAGAATATAGTTGTGCAATATTTGGCTGTTGATTGCTGGTGTTGACTTCTTGATGTGTAGTGCCTCGCAAACGTCAAGCCGCCTGCTATCGCTGTATCTATCGATGATTTCTGTGTTGTTTACTAGGATTTCTCTGGCGATGGTTTGGTTATGGGAAGAGATTATATGTTCCTTAATGGAGCCCTGTTGCTTATGCATCGTTAAACGCCTAGAAAGAGATGTTGTTGTCTTGCCTATATACTGGGTTTTTTGGAGCTTACAGTCCCCAAGTGGGCATTTGAAGTTAGAGACAACTAACACAACACCTATACCCCCTATTAGACTATTTTACAGGAACTTCTTTTCCACAGCTCATAAAACGGAGGAAAGGGTCCTGAAAGATATTGTTAATAGAAACGTTATCCCTACAGACAAAAATCAGAGGATACAACTGACGATTTACTATAAAACCAGAAAAACGGCCAGCCTACTCATGAGAAACTCTCCAGACGAAAAACAGAACGCTTTAAAAGAGACTAATGTCGTCTATGCCTTCAAATGCCCACTTGGGGACTGTAAGCTCCAAAAAATCCAGTATATAGGCAAGACAACAACATCTCTTTCTAGGCGTTTAACGATGCATAAGCAACAGGGCTCCATTAAGGAACATATAATCTCTTCCCATAACCAAACCATCGCCAGAAAAATCCTAGTAAACAACACAGAAATCATCGATAGATACAGCGATAGCAGGCGGCTTGACGTTTGCGAGGCACTACACATCAAGAAGTCAACACCAGCAATCAACAGCCAAATATTGCACAACTATATTCTACCCACCTCAAGACTCCGCTCCAATATAGAAGCATCAAGAAATATGGACCAATAGGCTTTCTACAAACACTTCTATTCAATACCCATTGTTTCTGTTCTGTCTTGTGTTGATACTTTTAATACCCTATTAATATCCCCTCCTGTTCTGTCTTGTGTTAATGCCACATCACCCTTCCCACCTCACTCAAATGTAGATATAAAATCAGAGATACGTTCTAATCAGTTGTGTATTTGTGAAGTCTTTGAAAATGTAATAAGTTTTACGAAACGCGCCCGTGTCTCGTCAGACTAAAAAATGAATTTTGGAGAAGTGATTTTTGATTTACCTCCAACAGTGAAGCGTAATGTACGAAAGATTGAGAAAATTCGTGTTATAATTATTAATCTTACTTTTTCGGTCATATTTAATAATATATATATATATATATATATACATATATATATAAACAAATATATAGTCAACAAATTCCTTTGGAGACTTCAGGCTGAAGGCGCAAGGAACGTAAGGAGTCAGCAGGCCGTTGAGTCCCTTCGCCAGTCTGTACGTGGGTGTGGGTATCTGGCTAATGATTGGCCGAAGTGGGTTTCCAGGCTTGTGTGTCTTGACATTTCCATACGCATATCCAGGTTTATATTCCCCAGTGATCTTTGGCAGGTGGAGTCCGGATTTCTTGGCGTTCACAGTTTCGATCAGTTTGTTGACCTTTGCTTTCAATTCGGCTGTAGCACACTGTAGTAATTTGGCTACAGCCGAATTGAAAGCAAAGATCAACAAACTGATTGAAACTGTGAACGTCAAGAAATCCGGACTCCACCTGCCAAAGATCATTGGGGAATATAAACCTGGATATGCGTATGGAAATGTCAAGACACACAAGCCTGGAAACCCACTTCGGCCAATCATTAGCCAGACACCCACACCCACGTACAGACTGGCGAAGCGACTCAACGGCCTGCTGACTCCTTATGTTCCTTGCGCCTTCAGCCTGAAGTCTCCAAAGGAATTTGTTGACTTACTGCGCGGCACACGGGCCACAGGGATAAGAGCCTCATTGACGTAGAATCGCTGTTTACCAACGTACCTGTGGACGAGACAATCGGGATGATAGCCGACAGAGTGTATCGTGATCCAGCCTGTACTCCTCTTGACATACCAGAAAATATTCTGAGGAAACTACTCCAAGCTTGTACTAAAGAAGCACCCTTCTTGAGCCCGGATGGGCACATGTATAAGCAAGTAGATGGGGTCGCCATGGGTTCTCCCCAAGGTGTCCTGTTTGCAAACTTCTACATGGGTACCATCGAGCAAAAAGTCTTAGTCGACATGAACTTGAAACCGGCCATATACTGCAGGTATGTTGACGACATTTTTACACAGGTACCTGATGTCAGACATCTGCAGGAGCTGAAGGAGGCATTTGAGCAGAGTTCCGTGCTGCGTTTCACTTGCGAGATGGAAAAGGATGGGAAGCTGCCCTTTCTAGATGTAACAGTCATGGAAAAGAGCGGAGGTTTCCACACTGCAGTCTACACTAAGGAAACGAACATAGGAATGTACCTAAATGCCAACAGCGACTGCCCAGACAGGTACAAGAGGAGTGTTGTTAACGCATATGTCGACCGTGCTCTCAGCCACAGCTCAGAATGGAAGCTAGTCGACGAAGAACTCTTTAGGGTCAGGCAGGTCCTAGTCAACAACGGCTTCTCCAATGGTTTCGTCGAAGACATCATAAGAAGGAAAGTGAAACGCCATGCAACCTCTGAAAAGACAACTAACACAACACCTATACCCCCTATTAGACTATTTTACAGGAACTTCTTTTCCACAGCTCATAAAACGGAGGAAAGGGTCCTGAAAGATATTGTCAATAGAAACGTTATCCCTACAGACAAAAATCAGAGGATACAACTGACGATTTACTATAAAACCAGAAAAACGGCCAGCCTACTCATGAGAAACTCTCCAGACACAAAACAGAACGCTTTAAAAGAGACCAACGTAGTCTATGCCTCCAAATGCCCACTTGGGGACTGTAATCTCCAAAAAACCCAGTATATAGGCAAGACAACAACATCTCTTTCTAGGCGTTTAACGATGCATAAGCAACAGGGCTCCATTAAGGAACATATAATCTCTTCCCACAACCAAACCATCGCCAGAGAAATCCTAGTAAACAACACAGAAATCATCGATAGATACAGCGATAGCAGACGGCTTTACGTTTGCGAGGCACTGCACATTAAGAAGTCAACACCAGCAATCAACAGCCAATTAATGCACAACTATATTCTACCCACCTCAAGACTCCGCTCCAATATAGAAGCATCAAGAAATATGGACCAATAGGTTTTCTACAATCACTTTCATTTCAATACCCATTGTTTCGTGTTCTGTCTTGTGTTGATGAAATTAATACCCTATAAAATACTACCTCACCCCATCCACCTCACTCAAATGTAGATATAAACAAATCGGAGATATGTAAGTTCTATTCAGTTGTGTATGTGTAAAGTCTTTGAAAATGTAATAAGTTTTACGAAACGCGCTCAAGTGTCGCGTCAGACTAGAAATAAAAATGAATTTTGGAGAATTGATTTTTGAATTACCTCCAACAGTGAAAAGAAATGTACGGAAGATTGAGAAAATTTGTGTTAGAATTATTAATCTTACTTTTTCGGTCATATTTAATAATATATATATATTATATAATATATATATATATATATATATATATATATATATATATATATATATATATATATATATATATATATATATATATATATATATATATATATATATATATGCGAACAAGCCTGAATGGTCCCCAGGACTATATGCGAATGAAAACTGATGGTCAAGATGGTCAATGATGGTCAATGAATGAATGATGGTCAAGCGGATTAAGGCGCCCTGTAGTTACCAGTTGCGTTGCTTCTGGGAGTATGGGTTCGAGTCACTTCTGGGGTGTGAGTTTTCATTCATATATATATATATATATATATATATATATATATATATATGTGTATATATATATATAGGGTACCACCACTGGTTTAATTAAAGGGACCCACATCCTCGAAGAAGAAAATAAATAGTGTTCAGAGAAGACCTTGTGGATTCTCACTGAATACTTTAATCTTTTCCTCTCCTACCACCCCTATTATTTTTTTTTTATTTGATTTTATTGCAATGTTACAGTTTACAGAAAACACACACTTATATAACAATATAACAATCAGTGTTCGAAGACCTCATCCAGTTCCTCGGGGGTCGGGTGCGTACCCAAGATACAGCACGTATTTCCCCTCTGAACAGCGACACTGAGGCGCTGGAACATAAAACTGGCCGCTCTTGGGTCTCTAGTCTTCCCAATGAATTCCTCGCCCGGCTCCTTCAGGAACTTAAGTGCACATTTACCCCAGGCGCCCAGAGTCTCAGAGCCTATTGGCACGAACCTGTAACAACGTTCTAGGTCCCTGTACTTGTTAGTTTTCTGGGTCTCCCTGAAGGTGGCCGCCCCGCCTCCCTCAGCTGCGCTGTACGGTAGATAGGTATCAGCCAATGTGGATGCACACGTGTAGTCCCACACGACCTGTTTACCTTCCCTCCACGGCTGCAGGGTGACTCCATCTGGGCGTTTTTGGCTGTTGTCAGGCCTGCACAACTGAGGTTCCCTTTGTGCTGGGCACCCAGCTGAAGCTAAACTTTTCTTGATGATGTCATTGACTGCTTCATGTCTGGCAATCTTTCCCCGTGTCTTACGACAGATGAGACCATGGCTGCCGTATTGGTCTGCCCGTGCATGGCCGCAAATACACTGGTGCTCGGTGGAGATAGGGGCGGCAAGGCGCAGAGCAACACCAATACTTAGGGTCCGATGGTCCAGGCGGGTGCCCAAGGCGGAATTAGGGACTGCCAACAGGAAGTCCCCGGCATGGGGAGCTTGCACAGCTAGAAGACGCGCTTTGTCCTTCCTGGAAGCTGCCTCCAGCAATGATGTGGCGATGTTCTCCACTATGGGGCTATCCCATTTGGACTGTTTGTATATATATATACAAACATATGTATATATATATATATATATATATATATATATATATATATATATATATATATATATATATATATATATATATATATATATGTGTGTGTGTGTCGTACCTAGCCAGAATGCACTTTACAGCCTACTATGCAAGGCCCGATTTGCCTAATTAGCCAAGTTTTCCTGAATTAATATATTTTCTCTAATTTTTTTCTTATGAAATGATAAAGCTACCCATTTCATTATGTATGTGGTCAAATTTTTTTTATTGCAGTCAAAATTAACGTAGATATATGACCGAACCTAACCAACCCTACCTAACCTAACCTAACCTATCTTTATAGGTTAGGTTAGGTAGCCGAAAAAGTTAAGTTAGGTTAGGTTAGGTAGGTTAGGTTAGGTAGTCGAAAAACAATTAATTCATGAAAACTTGGCTTATTAGGCAAATTGGGCCTTGCATAGTAGGCTGAGAAGTGCGTTCTGGCTACTAGGTACGACATATATATATATATATATATATATATATATATATATATATATATATATATATATATATATATATATATATATATATATATATATATATATATATATATGTCGTACCTAGTAGCCAGAACGCACTTCTCAGCCTACTATTCAAGGCCCGATTTGCCTAATAAGCCAAGTTTTCATGAATTAATGTTTTTTCGTCTACCTAACCTACCTAACCTAACCTAACCTAGCTTTTTTTGGCTACCTAACCTAACCTTACCTATAAATATAGGTTAGGTTAGGTTAGGTAGGGTTGGTTAGGTTCGGTCATATATCTACGTTAATTTTAACTCCAATAAAAAAAAATTGACCTCATACATAGAAAAAAGGGTTGCTTTATCATTTCATAAGAAAAAAATTATAGTAAATATATTAATTCAGGAAAACTTGGCTTATTAGGCAAATCGGGCCTTGAATAGTAGGCTGAGAAGTGAGTTCTGGCTACTAGGTACGACATATATATATATATATATATATATATATATATATATATATATATATATATATATATATATATATATATATATATATATATATATATATATATATATATATATATGTCGTACCTAGTAGCCAGAACTCACTTCTCAGCCTACTATGCAAGGCCCGATTTGCCTAATAAGCCAAGTTTTCATGAATTAATGTTTTTTCGTCTACCTAACCTACCTAACCTAACCTAACCTAGCTTTTTTTGGCTACCTAACCTAACCTTACCTATATATATAGGATAGGTTAGGTTAGGTAGGGTTGGTTAGGTTCGGTCATATATCTACGTTAATTTTAACTCCAATAAAAAAAAATTGACCTCATACATAGTGAAAAGGGTAGCTTTATCATTTCATAAGAAAAAAATTATAGTAAATATATTAATTCTGGAAAACTTGGCTTATTAGGCAAATCGGACCTTGAATAATAGGCTGAGAAGTGAGTTCTGGCTACTAGGTACGACATATATATATATATATATATATATATATATATATATATATATATGTCGTACCTAGTAGCCAGAACGCACTTCTCATCCTACTATTCAAGGCCCGATTTGCCTAATAAGCCAAGTTTTCATGAATTAATGTTTTTTCGACTACCTAACCTACCTAACCTAACCTAACCTAACTTTTTCTGCTACCTAACCTAACCTAACCTATAAGATAGGTTAGGTTAGGTTAGGTAGGGTTGGTTAGGTTCGGTCATATATCTACGTTAATTTTAACTTTAATTAAAAAAAATTAACCTCATACATGATGAAATGGGTAGCTTTATCATTTCATAAGAAAAAAATTAGTGAAAATATATTAATTCAGGAAAACTTGGCTTATTAGGCAAATTGGGCCTTGCATATTAGGCCGAGAAGTACGTTCTGGCTATTAGGTACGACATATATATATATATATATATATATATATATATATATATATATATATATATATATATATATATATATATATATATATATAATATATATATATAATATATATATATATATATATAATATAAATATATATATGAGGTGGATGAGGTTTTCACCTCATCCACCTCACCCAAATGTAGATATAAAAATATAAAATCGAAGATGTGTAAGCTCTATTCAGTTTCAGTTGTATGTTTGTAAACTAAAGTCTTTGAAAATGTAATAAGTTTTACGAAACGCGCGCAAGTGTCGCGTCAGACTAGAAATAAAAAGGAATTTTGGAGAATTGATCTTTGAATTACCATCAACAGTGAAAAGAAACGTAAGAAAGATAGAGAAAATTCGTGTTAGAATTATTAATCTTACTTTTTCGGTCATATTTAATAATATATGTTGTTACGGCCCTCTCGGGTCGCAACTGGGTTCGTACTCTGATGTTACTAGAGGAAGGGTATCCGGCCCCAAGCCAGTAGTGGCTTTCATGGGATGAGATCCGTGACGCAAGTAAAATAAAAGGGGAAGGGAAAGAAAGGCAAAAACTTAAGATTATAATTACCTTCACCAATAAGTAATATATAAAAGTTACACAGGGGGAGGGGTATTGACACTACACAAGGGAAGTATATACATGGTTGTCTTCTCCTGAAGACGCGGGATTCTCTCGGTGCCGAGCCCTCGGTGCTTTCGTGGTCTCTTGACGAATCCTTCGATCAAGCTGAGTCTACCCCAGACACAGGCCAGCCAAAACACAGTTCCACTGGGGCACCGCCGTGGAGGCCGTCAACCACAAGTCCAGCAGAACAGCTGGCAGGTTCCGGATCAGCAACGCTGGTCAGGCCACTCCACAAGCGATACTAGGGTAGCGCCCTAGTCAGGAGCCTCGTGTGATACCACAAATCACTCTCCTGTCCTCAATACCCCAGTGGTCAATCGTCTCCAGCAGTCGGTCCCGGGTACGACAATCCTTCTACTGCCACTTCACTGGCAGGGTAACACCACAGTGTTCCTCCGGGAGGCGACTCACAGCTGCTGCAGCAAAGCACAAGGTATGGGGACGGCTGCCTTGGGTAGACTGACTCAACTTCCATCACAGCAGTCCCAGGTCGACTCTGTAAGCAGACACGTCATCAATAACAGGGACACACTCAAGCACCTCACTTACAGGCTCAGACAATAACGCCCACCTATCCACTCCTTAGATGGCGTTGTCGTCTGAGCACCACCTCACCAGAGGTCAGCAACGGCTGTGTTATGTGCTGAACAGGACTGGAAACTGGCCCTTGTGACCAGTACACTTCGTCCTCACCAGGTGGCGTCGTCCATTTGGTGGGGGTTTCGGGAGCTGACCCACTGATGGCGCGGTCGTCACTGCTCCGTGCTCGGACGCTGGATCCGGGTCCGTAACATATGTCTACAGGAAAGACTTCTACGAAAATATACTAATATATATATATATATATATATATATATATATATATATATATATATATATATATATATATATATATATATATATATATAGGTACCACCTCTGGTGCAAATGTAGGGACCCATAGCCTCAGAGAAGAAAATAAAGAGTACTCAGAGAAGACCTTTTGGATCCTCACTGAACACTTTGATATTTTCTTCTCCTACCACCCCTATTCTTTTGTTAAGTGTGTATATTTATCTAACTTTATTTGAAAATGTCATTACACAAAAAAAGTTACAATATTGATTACATACAGGGTACAAGGCTGCTATATATATATATATATATATATATATATATATATATATATATATATATATATATATATATATATATATATATATATATATATATATATATCACCAAAAAAGAGGTGTAGACACCGAGTGTAAACACCGGGTGTAGACGAAAGAAGTGACGTATGAAGGAAGAGGTACACAGGTGATAAGAGTGGGAGCAGGGCAAGAGGGGAGGAGATGGTGGGGTGGCGTACGTTTACCCAGTAAGGGAAGACTGGAGAGCGTCTTCAGGGACACGGGAGACGACCGCCCAGCGTGCTAAAGTACAGCCTGCCTGCCCTAAGGAACCATTCTCCAGGCTTTGTCTCCCCCTGACTCAGAGCTCCGTTGTTGTTGTTTAAGATTCAGCAACTCGGAACAAAAGGTTCCAAGTAGCACCGGCTATGGGGAGCCCGTAGTGGACTTACCAGGCACAGGAGCAGGGCTGTAACTGTGCTCAGAGGTCCGTTGCGCTACTATTTATATCCAGCTCTGCGCGCCAGTCAAGGGGGAAGTGGTTTCCTTGCGAGAATTGCTACTTTGCTTCTAATTAATGATGTGATCTTGGAGTAATATTCCCTAGGGTTCGAACCCGCATCCATGAATTTCTCTGGCACACGCACTACCACCAATCACTGATGGCGAAGTGGAGACACATTCGTCATACGCTTCACGAGCGATGTGGTCTAGGTTTCGTGTCCTGGTCGGGAAGAATTGGCTAGCCGCCAATCCTTAACTGTTTGCCTCTTTTCACCCAGCAGTAACTCAGTACCTGGTTCTTAACCGATTAGCGGGTTATGTTCTAGGGGAAAAGTGGAAGAGTAAGGCTTATCTCGAGCTATAGGAAGTCTGCTTCTAAACCCACCTGCATAAATCAACAAAGCATCTGAATCAAAGAATACCATATAATAGTCCAGTCGGTTGTAAGTATGCCTGAGGAATCCGAATACACAGGTTCGATCCCATCATGCATACTCCTTCAGTATTTTGTTGCGATATACCCTACATAGAAGAAATATAATAATAATTTAGTATTATTAACGACATACTCGGTATCACAAAATGACCGTGTGAGTGTTCAGACTTATATATGAGTGTGGAACTTTCTTTTGTAATTTTATTTAAGTGTGAGATTTTCTTTTAGATTTTTATATGAGTGTGGGACTTTCTTTTAGACATCTATATGAGTGTGGGTCTTTCTTTTAGACTTTCATATGAGTGTGGGACTTTCTTTTAGACATCTATATGAGTGTGGGTCTTTCTTTTAGACTTTCATATGAGTGTGGGACTTTCTTTTAGACATCTACATGAGTGTGGGACTTTCTTTACGACATTTATATGAGTGTGGGACTTTCTTTTAGACTTACGTGTTTTTGTTTATATTTTCCTGTTTTTTTTCACAATATGATCCCAAACTCCCACAACAACACATCCCAAACATCAAATATATTTTCCCCTAAAACTATTCCAGGCGAGTTAACCACTTCGTTACCTGCCCGGCTGACGGTAGTTAGTCCTATATCTGATTTAAGGGTGATTATGGAACGTTTGTAATGACATTTTGAGGGGGTTAATTTATGGTTAAAGTGTAGGGAGCGTTTTGGACGTTGATTGGTGATCCCGGCAGGTGTGACTACCTGGTGTTTGAACAGATATTAAACATATTTAACAACGAAGAGCTCTGTGACGTAGTTCTCTATGATGTAGAGCCCTGTGACTTAGTTCTCAATGACTTAGAGCCCTATGACGTAGTACCCTATGATGTAGAGCCCTGTGACGTAGAGCACTGAGACGTAGTTCTCTATGACTTAGAGCCCTGTGATGTAGTTCTCTATGATGTAGGATACAGAGTTCCTTCCCCTTGAGAGGTAGAATGTGTGTGTGTGTGTGTGTGTGTGTTTACTAGTTGTGTTTACTAGTTGTGTTTTTGCGGGGGTTGAGCTTTGCTCTTTCGGCCCGCCTCTCAACTGTCAATCATCTGTTTACTAACTACTTTTTTTTTTTCCACACCACACACACACACACACCCCAGGAAGCAGCCCGTGACAGCTGACTAACTCCCAGGTACCTATTTGCTGCTAGGTAACAGGGGCACTTAGGGTGAAAGAAACTTTGCCCATTTGTTTCTGCCTCGTGCGGGAATCGAACCCGCGCCACAGAATTACGAGTCCTGCGCGCTATCCACCAGGCTACGAGGCCCCTCGCTATCCACCAGGCTACGAGGCACGAGATGTGTGTGTGTGCGTGTGAGTGTGTGTGTGTGTGTGTGTGTGTGTGTGTGTGTGTGTGTGTGTGTGTGTGTGTATGTGTATGTATGTATTCACCTAGTTGTGCTTCCGGGGGTTGAACTCTGCTCTTTCGGCTCGCCGCTCAACTATCAATCTATCAACTGTTACAAACAACTAATTATTTTTTTTCTCCACTCTTACCACCAGGAAACAGCCCGTAGCAGCTGTCTAACTCCCAGGTACCTATTTATTGCTAGGTAACAGGGGCAGCAGGGTGAAAGTAGCTCTGCCCATTTGTTTCCGCCGGGGATTGATCCCCGGTCTTTAGGGTCACCCCAGGCTCCCCAGGTCCACCCCCCAGGCCACCCTTCACCCCAGGCTTCCCAGGTCCACCCCCCCAGGCCACCCTTCACCCCAGGCTCCCCAGGCCCACCCCCACGCCACCCTTCTCCCCAGGCTCCCCAGGTCCACCCCCAGGCCACCCTTCACCCCAGGCTCAAGTCCCTGTTAATATGGACTTGATGAAAAAACGTAAAAATGACCCCTCACTTGCTCTAGTGCTCTTGGGAGGTGGTGGTGTTTGGAGTATATAAATACTCCGAAATTACCATCTCTTTTAGGGGTCTGAGCAGGTGGTGGAGTGGGTTAAGGCGTACCTGTTATGCCAGTTGCTGGAAGGCTTCTGTGCTGGCTAGGGTTCGAGTCTCCTGGTGGGAAAGTGTTCTAAAGTTGTATACTTCACTCTCGTGTTTAGGAGAGTTGTGCCTTAAGCATAGACACAGTGTTCTCCCATATTAACAGGGACTTGATGAAAAAACGTAAAAATGACCCCTCACTTGCTCTAGTGCTCTTGGGAGGTGGTGGTCTTTGGAGTATATAAATACTCCGAAATTACCATCTCTTTTAGGGGTCTGAGCAGGTGGTGGAGTGGGTTAAGGCGTACCTGTTATGCCAGTTGCTGGAAGGCTTCTGTGCTAGCTAGGGTTCGAGTCTCCTGGTGGGAAAGTGTTCTAAAGTTGTATACTTCACTCTCGTGTTTAGGAGAGTTGTGCCTTAAGCATAGACACAGTGTTCTCCCATATTAACAGGGACTTGATGAAAAAACGTAAAAATGACCCCTCACTTGCTCTAGTGCTCCTGGGAGGTGGTGGTCTTTGGAGTATATAAATACTCCGAAATTACCATCTCTTTTAGGGGTCTGAGCAGGTGGTGGAGTGGGTTAAGGCGTACCTGTTATGCCAGTTGCTGGAAGGCTTCTGTGCTGGCTAGGGTTCGAGTCTCCTGGTGGGAAAGTGTTCTAAAGTTGTATACTTCACTCTCGTGTTTAGGAGAGTTGTGCCTTAAGCATAGACACAGTGTTCTCCCATATTAACAGGGACTTGATGAAAAAACGTAAAAATGACCCCTCACTTGCTCTAGTGCTCTTGGGAGGTGGTGGTCTTTGGAGTATATAAATACTCCGAAATTACCATCTCTTTTAGGGGTCTGAGCAGGTGGTGGAGTGGGTTAAGGCGTACCTGTTATGCCAGTTGCTAGAAGGCTTCTGTGCTGGCTAGGGTTCGAGTCTCCTGGTGGGAAAGTGTTCTAAAGTTGTATTTATATATATATATATATATATATATATATATATATATATATATATATATATATATATATATATATATATATATATATATATATATACATATATATATATATATATATATATATATTTATATATATATATATATATATATATATATATATATATATATATATATATACATATATATATATATATATATATATATATATATATATATATGTATATATATATATTTTATTAAATATGACCGAAAAAGTAAGATTAATAATTCTAACACGAATTTTCTCAATCTTTCGTACATTATGCTTCACTGTTGGAGGTAAATCAAAAATCACTTCTCCAAAATTCATTTTTATTTCTAGTCTGACGCGACACGGGCGCGTTTCGTAAAACTTATTACATTTTCAAAGACTTCACAAATACACAACTGATTAGAACTTGCATTTCCCTGATTTTATATCTACTTTTGAGTGAGGTGGGAAGGGTGATGTGGCATTACATTTGAGTGAGGTGGGAAGGATGATGTGGCATTAGAGGATATTAATAGGGTATTAAAAGTATCAACACAAGACAGAACACGAAACAATGGATATTGAATAGAAGTGTTTGTAGAAAGCCTATTGGTCCATATTTCTTGATGCTTCTATATTGGAGCGGAGTCTTGAGGTGGGTAGAATATAGTTGTGCAATAATTGGCTGTTGATTGCTGGTGTTGACTTCTTGATGTGTAGTGCCTCGCAAACGTCAAGCCGCCTGCTATCGCTGTATCTATCGATGATTTCTGTGTTGTTTACTAGGATTTCTCTGGCGATGGTTTGGTTATGGGAAGAGATTATATGTTCCTTAATGGAGCCCTGTTGTTTATGCATCGTTAAACGCCTAGAAAGAGATGTTGTTGTCTTGCCTATATACTGGGTTTTTTGGAGCTTACAGTCCCCAAGTGGGCATTTGAAGGCATAGACGACGTTAGTCTCTTTTAAAGCGTTCTGTTTCGTGTCTGGAGAGTTTCTCATGAGTAGGCTGGCCGTTTTTCTGGTTTTATAGTAAATCGTCAGTTGTATCCTCTGATTTTTGTCTGTAGGGATAACGTTTCTATTAACAATATCTTTCAGGACCCTTTCCTCTGTTTTATGAGCTGTGGAAAAGAAGTTCCTGTAAAATAGTCTAATAGGGGGTATAGGTGTTGTGTTAGTTGTCTCTTCAGAGGTTGCATGGCTTTTCACTTTCCTTCTTATGATGTCTTCGATGAAACCATTGGAGAAGCCGTTATTGACTAGAACCTGCCTTACCCTACAGAGTTCTTCGTCGACTTGCTTCCATTCTGAGCTGTGGCTGAGAGCACGGTCGACGTATGCGTTAACAACACTCCTCTTGTACCTGTCAGGGCAGTCGCTGTTGGCATTTAGGCACATTCCTATGTTTGTTTCCTTTGTGTAGACTGCAGTGTGGAAACCTCCGCCCTTTTCCATGACTGTTACATCTAGAAAAGGCAGCTTCCCATCCTTTTCCGTCTCGTAAGTGAAACGCAGCACGGAACTCTGCTCAAATGCCTCCTTCAGCTCCTGCAGATGTCTGACATCAGGTACCTGTGTAAAAATGTCGTCAACATACCTGCAGTATATGGCCGGTTTCAAGTTCATGTCGACTAAGACTTTTTGCTCGATGGTACCCATGTAGAAGTTTGCAAACAGGACACCTAGGGGAGAACCCATAGCGACCCCATCTACTTGCTTATACATATGCCCATCCGGGCTCAAGAAGGGTGCCTCTTTAGTACAAGCTTGGAGTAGTTTCCTCAGAATACTTTCTGGCATGTCAAGAGGAGTACAGGCTGGATCACGATACACTCTGTCGGCTATCATTCCGATTGTCTCGTCCACAGGTACGTTGGTAAACAGCGATTCTACGTCCAACGAGGCTCTTATCCCTGTGGCCCGTGCGCCCCGCAGTAAGTCCACAAATTCCTTTGGAGACTTCAGGCTGAAGGCGCAAGGAACATAAGGAGTCAGCAGGCCGTTGAGTCGCTTTGCCAATCTGTACGTGGGTGTGGGTATCTGGCTAATGATTGGCCGAAGTGGGTTTCCAGGCTTGTGCGTCTTGACATTTCCATACGCATATCCAGGTTTATATTCCCCAATGATCTTTGGCAGGTGGAGTCCGGATTTCTTGGCGTTCACAGTTTCGATCAGTTTGTTGACCTTTGCTTTTAATTCGGCTGTAGTGTCCTTCGTTACCCTTTGGAACTTAGTTTGGTCAGAGAGTATGATGTTCATTTTCGCCAGATATTCGTCTTTTTTAAGAATGACATATATTGGCGACTTGTCACCTCTCCTGACAACTATCTCCTTGTTCTCGCGAAGGCTTTTAGCTGCCGCTCTAAGCTCGGGGGACAGTATGGTGCTTCTGTAGTTGCCTCGATTCTTTCCTCCTTCTGCAATAAGTTCTGCTTGTAAGGTATCTTTGGTAGTGACCTTCTTTTGTGTCTCGAGGTCGAATATGTCGTCCAACAGAATTTCCAACTCCACTTTCCGGGCCATTTCACTCGGTCTGGACATAACATGACAGTTTATGCCCAGATTTAGGAGAGTGACTTGGTCCTCAGTGAGGTTAATTCCTGCAAGGTTCAGGAAGCCATCTCTTGGTCGTGGAATTGCCATAGGTCCTCCATATAATGTTGTTAGACGCACAAGCGTCTAACAGGCTTGTCAAGACGCACAAGCCTGGAAACCCACTTCGGCCAATCATTAGCCAGATACCCACACCCACGTACAGATTGGCAAAGCGACTCAACGGCCTGCTGACTCCTTATGTTCCTTGCGCCTTCAGCCTGAAGTCTCCAAAGGAATTTGTGGACTTACTGCGGGGCACACGGGCCACAGGGATAAGAGCCTCGTTGGACGTAGAATCGCTGTTTACCAACGTACCTGTGGACGAGACAATCGGAATGATAGCCGACAGAGTGTATCGTGATCCAGCCTGTACTCCTCTTGACATGCCAGAAAGTATTCTGAGGAAACTACTCCAAGCTTGTACTAAAGAGGCACCCTTCTTGAGCCCGGATGGGCATATGTATAAGCAAGTAGATGGGGTCGCTATGGGTTCTCCCCTAGGTGTCCTGTTTGCAAACTTCTACATGGGTACCATCGAGCAAAAAGTCTTAGTCGACATGAACTTGAAACCGGCCATATACTGCAGGTATGTTGACGACATTTTTACACAGGTACCTGATGTCAGACATCTGCAGGAGCTGAAGGAGGCATTTGAGCAGAGTTCCGTGCTGCGTTTCACTTACGAGACGGAAAAGGATGGGAAGCTGCCTTTTCTAGATGTAACAGTCATGGAAAAGGGCGGAGGTTTCCACACTGCAGTCTACACAAAGGAAACAAACATAGGAATGTGCCTAAATGCCAACAGCGACTGCCCTGACAGGTACAAGAGGAGTGTTGTTAACGCATACGTCGACCGTGCTCTCAGCCACAGCTCAGAATGGAAGCAAGTCGACGAAGAACTCTGTAGGGTAAGGCAGGTTCTAGTCAATAGCGGCTTCTCCAATGGTTTCATCGAAGACATCATAAGAAGGAAAGTGAAAAGCCATGCAACCTCTGAAGAGACAACTAACACAACACCTATACCCCCTATTAGACTATTTTACAGGAACTTCTTTTCCACAGCTCATAAAACAGAGGAAAGGGTCCTGAAAGATATTGTTAATAGAAACGTTATCCCTACAGACAAAAATCAGAGGATACAACTGACGATTTACTATAAAACCAGAAAAACGGCCAGCCTACTCATGAGAAACTCTCCAGACACGAAACAGAACGCTTTAAAAGAGACTAACGTCGTCTATGCCTTCAAATGCCCACTTGGGGACTGTAAGCTCCAAAAAACCCAGTATATAGGCAAGACAACAACATCTCTTTCTAGGCGTTTAACGATGCATAAACAACAGGGCTCCATTAAGGAACATATAATCTCTTCCCATAACCAAACCATCGCCAGAGAAATCCTAGTAAACAACACAGAAATCATCGATAGATACAGCGATAGCAGGCGGCTTGACGTTTGCGAGGCACTACACATCAAGAAGTCAACACCAGCAATCAACAGCCAATTATTGCACAACTATATTCTACCCACCTCAAGACTCCGCTCCAATATAGAAGCATCAAGAAATATGGACCAATAGGCTTTCTACAAACACTTCTATTCAATATCCATTGTTTCGTGTTCTGTCTTGTGTTGATACTTTTAATACCCTATTAATATCCTCTAATGCCACATCATCCTTCCCACCTCACTCAAATGTAATGCCACATCACCCTTCCCACCTCACTCAAAAGTAGATATAAAATCAGGGAAATGCAAGTTCTAATCAGTTGTGTATTTGTGAAGTCTTTGAAAATGTAATAAGTTTTACGAAACGCGCCCGTGTCGCGTCAGACTAGAAATAAAAATGAATTTTGGAGAAGTGATTTTTGATTTACCTCCAACAGTGAAGCATAATGTACGAAAGATTGAGAAAATTCGTGTTAGAATTATTAATCTTACTTTTTCGGTCATATTTAATAAAATATGTCTACAGGAAAGACTGCTACCAAAATATACTAATATATATATATATATATATATATATATATATATATATATATATATATATATATATTTTTATATATATATATATATATATATATATATATATATATATATATATATATATATATTATATATATATATATATATATATATATATATATATATATATATGTATATATATATATATATATATATATATATATATATATATATATATATATATATATATATATATATATATATATATATATATATATATATATATATATATATATGTTTCATTGAATATGACCGCATATTCTGTATTTATTATTTTCTGGTTTAGGGCTTCTATCCCTCTAACTATTTTCTTAGCATCAGGGCTTAATTGAAATAGGAGTTCTCCAAAACTCATTTTCGTACTTTTAAGGTGAAGAAAAGAAGTGATTTACTATAGAGTGTATTACACTTATTTGTATAATTTGCACGACGTTTCGAACCTCCATAGTTCATTCTCAAATATATCAGATTCTTATTCTGAACAGATCTTACAATACTACTTGATTTTATACCCGCATTAGGTCAGGTGATAATACAATGAAGGTGAAAACATGGGGGGATACATAAGGGATAAATGTGAGGTGAAACATAGAGGCTGCAGAAGGCTTATTGGCCCATACGAGGCATCTCCTATCTAAACACAAAGATTAATCCAGTGTAATTGGCCTGTTATGTTGGACATTGTCTTCTGTGTTGGCATCGATATGTTCTTGTCTTGTCCTTACTCTCATGGTGGGTAGAGTAAATAGTTCCGTGATTTGGGTGTTCATGGTAGGTCGCTCTATTCTTATGTGAATTGCCTCAAGAATTTGTAATCTTCTTGAATCTTGGGTTTTGTCTATTATGCAAGTATTCTTGTTCAACATTTCTCTTGTTAGAGTAATGTCGTGGGCTTGTCTCATGTGATTCCTAGGGGCACCAGATTGAAGATGGCATGTCAAACGCCTCGTCAGCTTGGTCGACGTCATACCTATGTACTTACATTGAAGGTTACATCCTTCGTGGGGGCAAGTGTACATGTATACAACGCTTGACTGCTGTAGAGGGTTCTCCGTCGGCTTCGGGCTGTTTTTGATAAGGAGTTCGGAAGTCTTCTTGGTTTTGTAGAATATTATCAGGTTTATGTTTTGGTTAGGAGTAGTGCTTTTTACTCCTTTACGGATTATTTCTTTCATTATTCTTTCCTCTTTTATATGTTCACTGTGCATGATTGATTTGTAATATAATTTTATTGGGGGTGTTGTGGTTTCTGTTCTAGGTTCTGAATTATACCAACGGTCCAAGTGTCTTCTTATAGCAGCGTTTATTTCCGCGTTGCTATATCCGTTGTTCACCAATACCTGAGTTACTCTTTCAAACTCTCTACTCACGTTGCTCCATTCAGAGCAGTGGGTAAGCGCTCGACGAATATAAGCATTGAGAACACTGGCTTTGTATCTTTGGGGGCACTCACTTCTACCGTTCAGGCATAATCCTATGTTGGTGGGCTTGGTATAAACGTTGGTGCTTAAAGAGGTTCCTGTTTTTGTTATTAGTACATCCAAGAATGGCAGACTGTTATTTTCACTATTTTCATGTGTAAATCGGAGTACTGACTCTCTCTCTAGGTGTCTTTTTAGGTCAATTAGTTCATCTGAGTCTTTTACTATTACGAATATGTCATCTACATAACGGCAGTATACAGTTGGTTTTTGTCTGCTACTGAAGACCCTATCTTCGATGGTTCCCATATAAAAATTAGCAAATAAAACTCCTAAGGGGGAGCCCATTGCTACTCCGTCTATTTGTAAATACATGTCTCCTTGTGGACTTACACATGAAAATAGTGAAAATAACAGTCTGCCATTCTTGGATGTACTAATAACAAAAACAGGAACCTCTTTAAGCACCAACGTTTATACCAAGCCCACCAACATAGGATTATGCCTGAACGGTAGAAGTGAGTGCCCCCAAAGATACAAAGCCAGTGTTCTCAATGCTTATATTCGTCGAGCGCTTACCCACTGCTCTGAATGGAGCAACGTGAGTAGAGAGTTTGAAAGAGTAACTCAGGTATTGGTGAACAACGGATATAGCAACGCGGAAATAAACGCTGCTATAAGAAGACACTTGGACCGTTGGTATAATTCAGAACCTAGAACAGAAACCACAACACCCCCAATAAAATTATATTACAAATCAACCATGCACAGTGAACATATAAAAGAGGAAAGAATAATGAAAGAAATAATCCGTAAAGGAGTAAAAAGCACTACTCCTAACCAAAACATAAACCTGATAATATTCTACAAAACCAAGAAGACTTCCGAACTCCTTATCAAAAACAGCCCGAAGCCGACGGAGAACCCTCTACAGCAGTCAAGCGTTGTATACATGTACACTTGCCCCCACGAAGGATGTAACCTTCAATGTAAGTACATAGGTATGACGTCGACCAAGCTGACGAGGCGTTTGACATGCCATCTTCAATCTGGTGCCCCTAGGAATCACATGAGACAAGCCCATGACATTACTCTAACAAGAGAAATGTTGAACAAGAATACTTGCATAATAGACAAAACCCAAGATTCAAGAAGATTACAAATTCTTGAGGCAATTCACATAAGAATAGAGCGACCTACCATGAACACCCAAATCACGGAACTATTTACTCTACCCACCATGAGAGTAAGGACAAGACAAGGACATATCGATGCCAACACAGAAGACAATGTCCAACATAACAGGCCAATTTCACTGGATTAATCTTTGTGTTTAGATAGGAGATGCCTCGTATGGGCCAATAAGCCTTCTGCAGCCTCTATGTTTCACCTCACATTTATCCCTTATGTATCCCCCCATGTTTTCACCTTCATTGTATTATCACCTGATCTAATGTTGGTATAAAATCAACTAGTATTGTAAAATCTGTTCAGAATAAGAATCTGATATATTTGAGAATGAACCATGGAGGTTCGAAACGTCGTGCAAATTATACAAATAAGTGTAATACACTCTATAGTAAATCACTTCTTTTCTTCACCTTAAAAGTACGAAAATGAGTTTTGGAGAACTCCTATTTCAATTAAGCCCTGATGCTAAGAAAATAGTTAGAGGGATAGAAGCCCTAAACCAGAAAATAATAAATACAGAATATGCGGTCATATTCAATGAAACATGTTTGAAAGAAAACCTGCTGCCAGTATACACCAATATATATATATATATATATATATATATATAACTGAAAACTCACACCCCAGAAGTGACTCGAACCCATACTCCCAGAAGCAACGCAACTGGTATGTACAAGACGCCTATCCGAGTGCCGGCGGTGGGGTGGTTCAAATAGCCTCGGCTATCACCTCATTTTGTCCGGTCGTGATGGTCAAGTGGATTAAGGCGTCTTGTACATACCAGTTGCGTTGCTTCTGGGAGTATGGGTTCGAGTCACTTCTGGGGTGTGAGTTTTCAGTTGCATATTGTCCAGGGGACCATTCTGGCTTGTTCGCATTTGTGTTCCTCACGTGTGCCCCTAAGAATGAGGTGATTTGGTAAAATGCTATGCCCAAGATAACTATCCGAGTGCCGGCGGTGGGGTGGTTCAAATAGCCTCGGCTATCACCTCATTTTGTCCGGTCGTGATGGTCAAGTGGATTAAGGCATCTTGTACATACCAGTTGCGTTGCTTCTGGGAGTATGGGTTCGAGTCACTTCTGGGGTGTGAGTTTTCAGTTGCATATTGTCCAGGGGACCATTCTGGCTTGTTCGCATTTGTGTTCCTCACGTGTGCCCCTAAGAATGAGGTGATTTGGTAAAATGCTATGCCCAAGATAACTATCCGAGTGCCGGCGGTGGGGTGGTTCAAATAGCCTCGGCTATCACCTCATTTTGTCCGGTCGTGATGGTCAAGTGGATTAAGGCGTCTTGTACATACCAGTTGCGTTGCTTCTGGGAGTATGGGTTCGAGTCACTTCTGGGGTGTGAGTTTTCAGTTGCATATTGTCCAGGGGACCATTCTGGCTTGTTCGCATTTGTGTTCCTCACGTGTGCCCCTAAGAATGAGGTGATTTGGTAAAATGCTATGCCCAAGATAACTATCCGAGTGCCGGCGGTGGGGTGGTTCAAATAGCCTCGGCTATCACCTCATTTTGTCCGGTCGTGATGGTCAAGTGGATTAAGGCGTCTTGTACATACCAGTTGCGTTGCTTCTGGGAGTATGGGTTCGAGTCACTTCTGGGGTGTGAGTTTTCAGTTGCATATTGTCCAGGGGACCATTCTGGCTTGTTCGCATATATATATATATATATATATATATATATATATATATATATATGCAATTGACGATCACAAAACACTGATCATTTTATGATCAGTGTATATATATATATATATATATATATATATATATATATATATATATATATATATATATATATATATATATATATATATATATATATATATACATATATATATATATATATATATATATATATGCGCACTGCATGCGCACTGCATCCAGGGTTCCTGCCCGCCATATGAGGAGCTGGAGGAACTCGACAACCTATGATAACCATCTTTGTAACCCATATGTAACTCCTTTTTTGTAACAAAGTTCAAATAAAGTAAATATATATGTGTACATATAAAAGAATGGGGGTGGTAGGAGAAGATAATATTAGTGTTCAGTGAGAAACCACAAGGTCTCCTCTGAATACTTTTTATTTTCTTCTCCGAGGCTATGGGTCCCCACATTGGCACCAGAGGTGGTACCCTCACAAACTTTTATATATATATATATATATATATATATATATATATATATATATATATATATATATATATATATATATATATATATATATATATATATATATATATATATATATATATATATATATATATATATATATATATATATATATGTCGTACCTAGTAGCCAGAACGCACTACTCAGCCTAGTATTCAAGGCCCAATTTGCCTAATAAGCCAAGTTTTCATGAATTAATGGCTTTTCGACTACCTAACCTACCTAACCTAACCTAACCTAACGTTTTCGGCTACCTAACCTAACCTAACCTATAAAGATAGGTTAGGTTAGGTTAGGTAGGGTTGGTTAGGTTCGGTCATATATCTACGTTAATTTTAACTCCAATAAAAAAAATTGACCTCATACATAATGAAATGTATAGCTTTATCATTTCATAACAAAAAATTAGAGAATATATTATAATTCAGGAAAACATGGCTTATTAGGCAAATCGGGCCTTGCATAGTAGGCCGAGAAGTGTATTCTGGCTACTAGGTACGACATATATATATATATATATATATATATATATATATATATATATATATATATATATATATATATATATATATATATATATATATATATATATATATATGTCGTACCTAGTAGCCAGAACGCACTTCTCAGCCTACTATGCAAGGCCCGATTTGCATAATAAGCCAAGTTTTCCTGAATTATTATATTTTCTCTAATTTTCTTCTTATGAAATGATAAAGCTACCCATTTCATTATGTATGAGGTCAATTTTTTTTATTGGAGTTAAAATTAACGTAGATATATGACTGAACCTAACCAACCCTACCTAACCTAACCTTACCTATCTTTATAGGTTAGGTTAGGTTAAGTAGCCGAAAATGTTAGGTTAGGTTAGGTTAGGTAGGTTAGATAGTCGAAAAAGCATTAGTTCAGGAAAACTTGGCTTATTAGGCAAATCGGGCCTTGCATAGTAGGCTGAGAAGTACGTTCTAGCTACTAGGTACGACATATATATATATATATATATATATATATATATATATATATATATATATATATATATATATATATATATATATATATATTATTTATACACACATACATACATAATTTCCGCCACCACGAAGCTTCAGAGCGTTGTTGAAAAACGAGTTATTATTTGCAAATTGAAATTCAGAAGTGTGTAGTTGGCCAGTTAGAAAGTAAATCAGTATTTAATCCAATACTTTCTTTAATAGTGTGTTTATGGTCTCATAGCTCTAGAGTTATCAGAGGAGGGCATAGAAGCTGGTACTGGCCTTGGGTATGGGTACAGGTACAGAGGTGTCTGGTACCCTGAGAGAGAGAGAGTCCTTTAAGACATACAGTTTCAGCTTTCCATATTTAAGGACCTTTTATTATGCCATTTTTTATAGCTTTCTTAAGGCTTTCTCAACCATTATAGGTGTTAAGAGTGCATAGGTGTTTTAACATTAGGGGACCTGGGTGTAAACAGGTGTCATATACAGCTGTAGTTAGATCAGTATCAGATATCATCTGCGCAATATCTCGCACTGTTGTGCAATGTTGAATATTTCCCTCTAAAAACATGACACATATTACGGGGCCCAAAGATATCATCGGTGGCGTTCGTTATCCTTTTACAGGAACTTTGATTTTTTTCTAATTTCACCCCAAAATGATAACACTTTTTTCCAATGAAATGTTACCAATGGCCAATGATTTCGCAATATTATATTTCTTTATTATCTTTATGGCTTGTTGATATTAAGCCCTGGAGTTAGGCCTGCCTCTGTGTCTATTTGTCTCTCTTTCCCTGCCCTAACTAGCCGCCCTAACTAGCCGTCCTAACTAGCCATCCTAACTAGCCGCCCTAACTAGCCGCCCTTACTAGCCGTCTTAACTAGCCGTCCTACCCACTCGCCCTAACTAGCCATCCTTACTTGCCGCAGTAACTAGCCGCCCTAACTAGCCGTCCTAAATAGCCGACCTAACTAGCCGTCTTAACTAGCCGTCCTAAAAAGTCGCCCTAACTAGCCATCCTAACTAGCCGCCCTAACTAGCGGCCCTAACTATCCGCCCTAACTAGCCGCCCTAACAATCACTGACATGACAGATGTAAACAAAGATCATGGGAGTATTCTGATGTAAATTATACTGAAGATTAGTGCACTCAGTCGCTTCAGTTCGAATTTGGATATTATCAAGTGTTCCGTTAAGCAGGCTTTTAAACTTACCAATATCTAAGTCTTATGTCAATGCCTGAGCTTGTAGGTATGTGAACAATGTAACCTACCAATTAGTGACCCTTGGGGAGCATAATTGTGATTGGAGATGATGTCTATGATGTGCCTTGGATGTCCATCCTCGCTCTCTATAACCAGCCACTTACAGACGTCTTCAAGTGGTGATAATGTCCAGTGGGATGGTTACTGTGTATATGGGAATTTGTTTCACAACTCTGATGCCCTGTTTCAAGGCCTGTGTTTACCTTTCTCGTTTGACTTACTCTAAATGTTTCTTGATATGAATCTATTACTCATTGTTCTGTCCTGGATTGGAATTAAACAGAGGGTTGCTTCACAAGGGAGAATGTGTTTCCTCAACCTGGAGGCACTGGTAAAAAAGTGCATCACTTGACTTAAAAAAGTGTCTCAAATCCCTATTGTGCATGAAAATATATCTCGTGAGGAGATATATTTTTTAGTTTCTTGAGATATTTTTGAGTCTCTTGAGATATTTTTGAGTCTCTCTCTTCAGAGGAGGTGCTATCGTATGCCATGGCTATGGGTTGGTGTGTCTCATTCAAAGCCTTGACCTCGTATGAATCTAGGTCAAGGTCAGGATTGTAGTGTTACTGATGGATTTGGCCACTAGAAAATGTGAGTTGGTAAATGTCTGAACCCATGAATTTGAGTATCTCGACAACTGTCTTCGCGTAAGTGGGTTTGTGATTAAAGGCTTTGACCTCGGATGAGTGGGGTGTTGGAGTAAGCTTTAACCACGGGATGGTGGAAGATGGTGAAAGCCACTCTGCCAGCCTTCTTCACTCGGTTCCAGCCACAGCTCAGCCCTTTGCCTCGTGCTCCACCCTTGAAGTTGGGGATTTGATGCAAGTTATGTGTTGGGGTAATGGCTTGTGTGTGTGTGTGTGTGTGTGTGTGTGTGTGTGTGTGTGTGTGTGTGTGTGTGGGTTGGTGGATGTGTGTGTGTGTGTGGGTTGGTGGATGTGTGTGTGTGTGTGGATGTATGTTTGTGTGTCTGTGGATGGGTGGGTAGAGGTGTGTGTGTGTGGGGGGGGGGGGGTGGATGTGTGTGTGTGTGTGTGTGTGTGTGTGTGTGTGTGTGTGTGTGTGTGTGTGTGTGTGTGTGTGTGTGTGTGTGTGTGTGTGTGTGTGTGTGTGTGTGTGTGTACTCACCTAGTTGTGGGTGTGTTATTTGAACTCATTTATATGTGCTAGCAGTGCGACCTTCATCTCCTTGGCCCCGCTTCTGAGTCTCTCCAGTCACCTACTGCAATGGCCCACATATCCCTTACTTCTTATATCAACTCGTAAATCTATAAACGGAGTTACCATCTCAACTTCCTCCCCTTCTAGTTCATCCCGCTTTTCCCCATAACCCACCACATACAATGAAGAGGTGTTATCGTGCGTCTCTGTAACTCATCTGAGTCTCTGTAACTCATCTGAGTGTCCAGTTCCCCCTGTGACGTCTCCTTCTCTTCCTGCTGCTCAAGCTCGACATCTAATTTGCATCCACATGGATAACTTATCTAAGAATCTTATCTAAGAACCTTATCTAAGAAGCAGTGATAATGTTGTCTTTGTCCTCCTTGTTTCCCAGCATAGTGGGGTATATATAGGTTATTTAAATCCCTAATGTTTAAGGATACATCTTAGTAATATTCTTTTGACATTCTTGGGCTTTTCTTTGTGTTTTTGAAGATGGAGATGCCACGCCGGGTCTACATAAATTCGGTGATGGTCTAATGCAGATGTGCAACTCCCTGATGGCCTCGTTAGCAAGGTTGCTCAAGATTGCAAGGCTTTTTTTCTGGCTTTGCATACAGTGCTGATTTTAATTTTTCATTGTGTACTACCGGTGACGGGCATAAAGCATGTCTACGCACATCATCATTTTCATTTTCTGATTCGATTATTTGTCATCATATTCTATTGCAACTGTGTCTACGTCAATCCCTTTCCTAACCTCATCACCAGGCCTGGACTAGAGTCAGGCAGACATTTTTCAGACTATTACCCTGGTCAGTACAGGCCCTGCGGAAGTATTCTACAGTCCTTCTCAGTTCTGATTTTCTTTACAAAATGTTGATAGGTTCACACAAGCTTGTGAACAGTTTACAGGGAAATCCTACCTCGTCAGTTCAATTAGTGAAGTGGAAGAGTGTGTGTGGGTCCTTGTGTTAATACCTATACTGTGCTCTGGGTGTTGAGTCCCGATGATGTGCTATCTTCCTACTCCCTCTCCTGCTTCCTGCTTTCTCTCGGGTAGTATGGGAACCCCGACTTTTGGAAATGAGAGTCACTTTGTTTGGTTTATCCTCAGTACAACTTTGGTTAGGTATCTGTCACCATTTTTTCAAGCTCAGTTTGTTGCTGGGTCGCACGCACGAGTATACACACACACACACACACACACACACACACACACACACACACACACACACACACACACACACACACACACACACACACACACACACACACACACACACACACACACACACGCCAATATGCCAACATACGAATGGCATTCAGAAACTTGTGTAAAGAATCATTCAGAAGTTTGTATACCACATATGTCAGCCCAATCCTGGAGTATGCAGCCCCAGCATAGAGTCCGTATCTAGTCAAGGATAAGACTAAATTGGAAAAGGTTCAAAGGTTTGCCACCAGACTAGTACCCGAGCTGAGAGGTATGAGCTACGAGGAGAGACTACGGGAATTGAACCTCACTTCGTTGGAAGACAGAAGAGTTAGGGGGGACATGATTACCACATTCAAGATTCTGAAGGGAATTAATAGGTAGATAAAGACAGGCTATTTAACACGAGGGGCACACGCACAAGGGGACACAGGTGGAAACTGAGTGCCCAAATGAGCCACAGAGATATTAGAAAGAACTTTTTTAGTGTCAGAGTGGTTGACAAATGGAATGCATTAGGAAGTGATGTGGTGGAGGCTGACTCCATACACAGTTTCAAGTGTAGATATGACAGAGCCCAATAGGCTCAGGAATCTGTACATCTGTTGATTGACGGTTGAGAGGCGGGACCAAAGAGCCAGAGCTCAACCCCCGCAAACACAACTAGGTGAGTACAACTAGGTGAGTACATCCTACCGACTTTCCTGAGCGAATATCCGGCCAGGTTCTCCACCGCGGGATAAGTCTTACCGTACAGGTCCTAACTCTCCTGTCCTCGCCTTTCATGGTGGAAGCTTTACAGCCAAAATACAAACAAACACTCAAAGAAAAAAATCAAAATGTTTATTTAGGTAAGGTACATACATACAAGAGATTTTACAAAGAGTGATGGATTTATAATTAGGGCTAGTACATACAATGCCTAAAGCCACTATTAAGCAAAGCGTTTCGGGCATAAAAAACTTAAATGACTAAAGCTTAATACTAATTGAGCATAAAGAGTAAAATGAAAACATGGAATGAAAACATAGCTGAAAAAGCAGCACAAATACAATTCTGTCGACAAAGAGCGCTCTTTAAAAAAAAAAAAAAAAAAAAAAAAAACAGACATTGGATGACATTAGAGGGGTAAGGTAGGTTACAGGGAATTTATTAGGTATAGCTTCGTTTTTATCTTAAACTGGTTGAGAGAGGTACAGTCTTTAACATGGTTAGGAAGGTCATTCCATGTCTGGGTCCCCTGATTTGTTGAGCATTTCTAGTTTGACTAAGTCGTACTCTAGGAATATCAAAACTGTATTTATTTCTGGTGTGGTGCTCATGGGTTCTGTTACAACCTTCTATGAAGCTTTTGAGGTCAGGATTGGCATTACAGTTTAGCGTTTTATATATGTATAATACACATGAGAGAATGTGCAGTGACTTAATGTCTAACATATTCAGAGATTTGAGTAGGGGTACCGAGTGATATCTGGGGCCAGAGTTGGATATTGTCCTAATAGCAGCTTTGTGTTGAGTAATTAGAGGACGTAAATGATTTTGGGTAGTAGAACCCCAAGCACAAATATTATAGTTGAGATATGGATAGACGAGGGAGTAATAGAGAGTCACCAGGGCAGGGCGGGGTACATAATATCTGATCTTAGAAAGAATGTCAACAGTTTTTGAAACTTTTTTTGATATATTTAGAATGTGGCCCTGGAAATTCAGTTTGTGGTCAATGAGAATGCCAAGGAATTTGCCATCTAATTTGTTGCAAATTTGGGTATTGTTTATTTTGAGATTTATTTGATTAGAGGATTTATTGCCAAACAGAATATAGAAAGTTTTGTCAATGTTAAGGGTGAGTTTGTTGGCAGTTAGCCAAAGATGGACTTTCTCTAGCTCAGTATTTACTGTGGCATTTAGAGCAAGGGGGTCAGGACTGGAGTAAATGAAGGTTGTGTCGTCAGCAAATAGAATTGGTTTGAGGTGTTGGGAGGCATTTGGAAGGTCATTAATGTAGATGAGAAAGAGGAGAGGGCCAAGTATGCTGCCCTGAGGAACACCAATGTTGATTGGTAGGGTGGGAGAAATTGAATTATTCACAGAAACATACTGCAGCCTGTCAGTAAGGTAGGATTTGAGGTATTGCAGGGAGTGTCCTCTGACTCCATAATGATGTAGTTTAAGAAGAAGGTTTTGGTGGTTGACAGTGTCAAAAGCTTTACGCAGGTCCACAAATAACCCAACAGGGAACTCATTTTTATCAAGAGCTGTATGAATCGAGTTAAGCTTACTAATAAGTGCATCATAAGTACACTAACTTTTGTTTGTGCCTGGAGCATTTAGCAGGTTTATGGTGCATTTTATTTCATCTCTTGCAGATGTTGTTTGGTTACTGTGACCTGAAGTGTTTTGTTACTGTGACCTGAAGTGTTTTGTTACTGTGACCTGAAGTGTTTAGTTATTGTGACCTGAAGTGTTTAGTTACTGTGACCTGAAGTGTTTAGTTACTGTGACCTGAAGTGTTTAGTTACTGTGACCTGAAGTGTTTAGTTACTGTCACCTGAAGTGTTTAGTTACTGTTACCTGAAGTGTTTAGTTACTGTGACCTGAAGTGTTTAGTTACTGTTACCTGAAGTGTTTAGTTACTGTTACCTGAAGTGTTTAGTTACTGTGACCTGAAGTGTTTAGTTACTGTGACCTGAAGTGTTTAGTTACTGTGACCTGAAGTGTTTAGTTACTGTTACCTGAAGTGTTTAGTTACTGTGACCTGAAGTGCTTAGTTACTGTGACCTGAAGTGTTTAGTTACTGTGACCTGAAGTATTTTAGTTCCTGTTACCTCAACAGTTTACTTACGGTGAAGTTGGCTGAGGAGACAGTTGAGAATTGCGTAATACTCAGCTGAACCTAAACAAACTAGTAATATACAGAGAAATTGCTGGTCGACGCTAATCAAATTAAATGCAAGGTGACAAGATTTGGCAGCGTAATGAGGAGACTAGAGAGAGAGGGAGAGCATAACGTGACGAGAAGGCACCTGCTTAATCCAAAGAGAACGATCTGGGAGAAGATATAACCTCAAGTTTAAGAGGCAGATGTTACCAGGCTAACATCAGCGCCGTATGCAATGCTGGTGACCTATTATCTTATTGGCTCGAAAACGGTACGAGGGGAGACTGTAAGAACAGTAACTTCGGATCGATAACGACCTCGCAGCTTTCCCAAGCTCGTAAACTGCTTAATAAATACAAACTAACGCGACATAGTCGAGGGAGGATGTAAAGGTTTCGTTAGTGGTTGCGTAAATGCTGGATAAATCGTGGTTCAGGAAATGTAACACGTACGTTAGACCAGTACTGGGATATGTATCCCCGTGTGGTGGTGTGCTTCTGAACCAGCCCGGCCTCTTGAACACTACGTCACATTTTGACGGAAGAATCCCCTAAGGTAATTTTTTTATTATCAGGGGAAAGCGTCAAGCCATTAGACTTTATAGCACTTGAAAGGGGTCAGGATAAGGATTTAGGATTTGACGGGGGGGGGGGGGAGGGAATGGTGCCAAACCACTTATGGATGATCGGGGATTGAACGCCGACCTGCATGAAGTGAGACCGGCGCTCTACCGTCCAGTCAAAGTGGTTGGGTCACGTAAGGTGAGTTTTTGACACAACAAAATCAAAGCGACTTGCAATTTTGACCTGATTTCTTTTGTATATCGTGGGTCCTCGGTGAGCAATTTAATACATCTTTTTTGTGTCGTACTTAATATCCACATAATCAAACTACATAACATCATAAGGTCATCTGCAAGGTTGATGCTTGAACTGGTCTACGGGAAAGAGAGAAGGGAAAGAGGGGACATATTTGCGATATCTAAGATTCTTGGAGGTATTGTATTGGTGAACCTAAATATTTGACATGAATATGTACCGAACGTGAAGACCTGAGCAGAATGTGTAGGCATAAGCGGCCACAAGAAATTCAGATGATTTAATCGTATGTCTAAAGCACTTATTCAGTGCAGGTGTAGTTCATATGAGGAATAAGCAGGAAGGTAAGATAGTTTAATCTAACTCCATGCATGAAAAGCAGCTATAAGACGAAGCAAAAAGGATTGGAAGCAGAGATTGAGAGGCGGGGCCCCGGAGCTGCGGCAGCAATCCCTGCAAGCATATATAGGTTAGTAGAGCCACAGGCACACAAAGACCTTGACACTTGACACAAAGACCTCGGAACTCTGATTAATGGGCAAAGTTTCTTTCACCCTGAATGCCCCTGTTACCTAGCAGTAAATAGGTACCTGGGAGTTAGTCAGCTGTCACGGGCTGCTTCCTGGGGGGGGGGGTGTGTGTGTGTGTGGTGTGGGGAAAAAAAAAAAAAAAAAAAAAGTAGTTAGTAAAACAGTTGATTGACAGTTGAGAGGCGGGCCGAAAGAGCAAAGCTCAGCCCCCGTAAAAACACAACTAGTAAACACAACTATTAAACACTAGTCGGGTTGACGGCCATAACCTGGCGTGACACAACACGTATCAGGACAACGAAGACATTACTCCAATTACCAGCCGGCGCAAACATCATCCCGCGCGCTCTTATGGCTGCTAGCCGGAGCTAGTGCTTCATTTGTTACCTGTGGTCCCCCGCCAGCGCCCTCGACCTCCTGCCCCCAATGTCTTCAGCTGCCCGCAGCACCAAGCACGCCCCGCCCAGTGGGGACTCGAAGTCACCTCTCAGCACCACGTACGTCATGGTCTATGGGGACTCGAAGTCACCTCTCAGCACCACGTACGTCACGGTCTATAGGGACTCGAAGTCATCACACAATGCAGCTCACGTGTCTACGCGACGCTTATCTTTTCAGTCTCATTTCAACAGCTCAGGTATCTGGCAGCCTCATGTGTATGTAGCTCACCACACACCTGCTAAAGCACACGTGGAGGTGATGAGCAGCGCCATGTGACCGCAACATACCAAATGCACAAGCACTTCGAACTTGTTTAATGCATCCAGCTTAAAGGAGAAGGATCATTCCGGTGTGTAGCGCTGGGCAGGACTCCCAAACACTTCCTGGCACCACATTCCCGAGCGGGCAGTAGAGTGACGTCCTACAGCACTACACTGGCATCCCTCACAACCCCCCTCTCACCTCACAACATCACACCGGCGTCACCTCCATCTCCTCACATTTCTCAACATCTCGCTATCACCACCGACAACCCCTCACGCCTCACAAGGGCCACCTGGAACCAACCCAATATTTACAACAACACAGCTCCCTTCTTAGTCACTCTGACCTTACCAAAGTACACAGAAAAAATAACAATTGGACTGTGTCCCAAGGAAACGACACGGATGAAAATAAACTTGAAATCATTAGCTGTGTTCCCAGGTGGTGGTGGAGCCTGTGGCGAGCCAGCGGGGGGGGGGGGGGGGTTTAAACCTTCTTTACCACCTTGACCCCAACGTTATGACCAAGCCTTGACCCCAGTCATCTGACCTTATGACCGTTCTCGGTCAATATCGGTGAGTTTCAGTAAGTTCGACAAACGAACATTTAATCTTTTATCAGAGTATTGTGAAAAATCCTTTTTTGTTTATATCACAACATATTTTTATTTATTTTTATCCTCGTCCAGTCACTTGGACTGATTTGTACAGCGACGGCCTTGTTACTTGTGGGTCGGCGTTCGATATCCGATGGTCCAAGTGGTTGGGCATCATTCCTTCCCCTCTTATCCTGATCTCTTCCAAGTGCTATGTAGTCGTCATGGCTTGGTGCTCTTTCCTGATAACTCCCTCCTCTCCTCCGGGTGATGGTGATGCAAAACACGGAACTCTGATCAAACATGTCAAGGCTGGCAGTGTGTAGTGTCTGAGGTCACGGGAGGACAGGGAGAGGACGGTCATAGGGAGTAAGAGAGAGAGACACGCATCCTACATTCAAGTTCACTCTTATTTGATTGACTGACTGACTGGCTGTCTGGTTGGGTGGCTGGGTGGCTGGGTGGCTGGGTGGCTGGCTGGCTGGCTGGCTGGCTGGCTGGCTGGCTGGCTGGCTGGCTGGCTGGCTGGCTGGCTGGCTGGCTTGCTGGTTGACTGACTGGCGGGCTGGCTAGTTTAGTTAACTGATACACTGATTGATATACTAACTCAGTCACTTACTAATACACTCACTCTCTGGCTTGACTCACTCACACATCCACTCACTATTACAGTAGAGGTCATAATATACTCTACATTAGGCACTCTCGAAGACAGAGGGCCCTTTAAGGCTGTCACACGTTAGAGAGAAACTAATGTTTGTTGCGCGCGGCTCTTTAGTATTACAAGTGAGTATTTGAGTGGTTTACAAAGATCTTCCAGGTCTTATATAAAAAATAATAACTTTTGACTGTAACGTTCCATGCTAGTAAACTGTTTAATAAATGAAAACTAGTAGTAGGCATCCATCCGTCTCAGGAGACTATGGAGCTGCGCTCTGGTTGTCGGTCTGGAGTGGCCTAGCTCTCCAGGGCGCAAAACCTGGGTAGGTTGACACGGGGGAGAAGCTGTTACCCATGCAGCAGGTCTCCTCTCCACGGCGCCGAAAGTCTCCAATGGAAATGCAAACACCTTTCCAAACAAAAAGTAATGAAAACTTCTGCTATGATAAACGAAAGATGAACAGGTTTCGTAAATAGACGCGTAAACCCTTGATGAACCTTGGCCCCAGAGACATAGATGACCCAGACAGACACTAATTCCGCCAGTGTTACCTCTGTACATTTGAACATTCAATATTACTGTAAACACAATCCGTCTCTATAGAGAAGCTATTATAATTGAATCAAAACAAGTCGAAAATTAAAAATAGGAAGAACATCTATATATATTTTGCAGATTAATTATAATTAATGACAGGATTCCTTGTTATGCCATTGTTTTTAACTTAAGACAGTAATGCTTTTCCCTTTAGAGTCTGGTAGTTTCGTGAAATTAAGAAAACAATCCAAGAGTCTGACGAAAGTATTGACTTAAGAAGATTCTAATGTAGTATTGACGAATATGAAGTTAATTCACCTAATGAATCCAAATATCAGAGCAACGATGGAGAGCACCCCAGGCGACCAACCGGCGTACTGTTTATTTGTGAAGACTGAGAGGATATTGTCAATAGTGTTGGGCCCGGTGGGATCTGGGAAACCAGCGTCAACCCCCGAGGGCGCTGTCACCGTGAAACCCCCAAGGGGTTTCACGGTGACAGTCACTGAGGTTCTGCCATTGTGAATCCTCCTTAGTCTCCACGCCATGGTACCTTTCAACCGCCAGAGAGGAAATTATTTTTTGCGATCGTCTGGATAAAGCCAATTTGTGTTTATATACAGAAGAATTGGAACGAAGCTGGTATGTAGGGTGAGGTGTCTCGTTACAGGTCTGAGCTTCTATTTAAATGGTTCCTTACGTGTTATCATGCAGTTTGTGTCGAGGGATTGAGAGGTTTAAAATTTTGGATGGTTGAGTCATTTTGAGCACGAATTGTGAAATAGTCTTTGATAGTGATAGAGGAACTGTACTCAGGGTGGAGTAGACATGGTGAGGCTGTTGTGGATGGGTTGGCATGATGGGGTTTTGTATGTGGGTGGGCATGATAGGGTGTTGTGGGTGGGTTGTAACAGGGATCATACTGTGTGAGGGTTGTACCTGGGTTGTTTGTGCTGTCCACACAATGACCCTTCTTTGCGTTCTCGTTCAGTCCTCCATGAAAGCTTCCCGGCCCTCTCACTTCAGACTTACACAAAAGGCAGCTTCACTGCTCATAACAACATCTACAGGGACGTTCCCGCGGACACACTCACCAAAAGAACTCCTCCCCAGGAAAAGGTCACTTACAGCTCTATTCTGCTCAATTGCTGAGCCTTACCGCTCTGAGACCTTCTTCAGTATGCCATACACCTGGCATACATTGACTTCCACATACGCTACTCACCGGTATGGCTCTGCTATCTCTGTTGACGTTGTCGCTATCGGTCCACTTCGTCCTCACTGCTTCTGACTATTTCTTTTAAAAAGCATTTAATGGTGGCTTTTATTCCATTGCCTCTCTTTTACTTACCTTAACCCATAATTTGGGAGTAAAATTTCTCGATTGACTTTGTTCCTCATCAGACACTTATTTCTAACTTTCACTTAGACAACAGGACATCATTAGGGTGAATTATACACCTTAGATTTCTTTCTAGTATTAGTTATAAACTGATGATGCAATATGGATACAGTATATATTATATTAAAGCAAACGAAATATAGACAATTTCTTAAATAAAGTTTAAAAATCTTATCTCTAAACCTTCAGAAAGATAAAGGCTGATATTAAAGGTGCTTTACATATATACATGTATATCTACGGAGTTTTAATTTAATTTAAAATTAAAATTTATGAGAACTTTCCAATCTGTGTTTACTAGAACATTATAAAATATTATTTTTCACAAAAAGACTTCTGATTCATCCTCTGGCAGAGCTCTGTTTCACTCAAATCAAATCAAATGAAGTAAGATTTGTACATTTACAGTTGAGTTTATACAGAATGAATGTATTAAATAATAGAAAGTCACAAAGACAGCATAGCCCATACACATTAAACCCAAACAATAATACATAGCCCATACACATTAAACCCATAAAAAAATACATAGCCCATACACATTAAAACTTTGTAACGTATACATGTGTCCACGAAAATCACTGATCTAGACACCACTCGACGACTGTAATTACCACAGTGAACTAATTTGTCAACGGTAATTAAACTATTTTCATCCACCGAGGGCCTCGGAAATCTAGCTGTGGCCCTCAGCAGGAGAAAGATATTGAATGTATCAGAGGTTCGTCACGAATAGAAAACTTAGAATGGGAGAAGATTTATGTAATATCATCGTAAGATTAGTGAATATTAGATCTTTAAATTATCATCCCATCATCCTAATTACCGCTTTAATTGTCTTACCGCTTTAATGGTAAACTAACATAACAAAAATAAACTAACATAACAAAACTTATGGTAAACTGCGTAACAACACCTTGTTTTTCCAATATAATTCATCTTTCAATGTAATAAGCTAAATGCTGCTCACGTTGTGCCAAAAATGTAAGCTTAATTTAGACTCTTGTAAACCTGCTTGAATAAGTTGTTACTAATGAAGATTCTCAGTCTGAATCTGAATGGTAAATGTCAACAGAATTCAATTTTACAACGTCACGAGACAACCCATTTTCTTTAAACACAACCACAAAAACCACTTACCGAGCCAGGAAATATCCCCAAGACCACTTCTTTTGTTGGAAACTCTTCCTTATAGCGTGCTTAAGGATCCCTCCAACACACAACGTCTCCGGAGCAGTAATATAAATCTGGTTTGGTTTGTCCGTAGAGTTAATTCTTATTGTGAAGAGCCCTGGGAATTTTTAAGGCATCACGTAGGTAGTGACACACTATGCAACCCTTCCTATAGTCTAGGGTAGCTGCATAAATTCATGTCTACCTATATATGATGATAAAAAAATTAAAAATCATGCGCTCGGACATGTTAATCCCGTAAATACTGTGTCCATACAGTGAATTAGTATTCCCCTTGGTAATTTGTCTCGAAAATAATTATTGGACGCGGATTTTTATATACCGTTGTCAGTCACTGTCATACCACTATCCTCTATAACCTTATTCCAGTTATGTCACTTGTTTGGCACTGTAACAAAATCGTCAATGTTCACTATTCGTATACGATGCTAATCTCCTCGATTCCCCGTGCTAGTGAGTTGACTACACTCTGTAGGTTACTATGCCCTGTATCACTATTTCCTGATATCAAATAAATACAACAACATTAATTGCTGTAATGACTGCACGTCAGAATCCTCTGTGACCACTCACACCACTCAAGTCACTCGCTTGGTTTACCAATACATCATTTACTATTCATTTACTGTTGTCAACAAATTCCCAGTAATCCTGTTATTTACTGTGCCTCATTTTAATGTCATTCTTGTGCGCCTCAACACCACTGTCTCACAGTTCACAGTTATCCACTTCTCTAATGTGGATAACTTAATTTGTTTCCGCCTCGGCTGGGAATAGAACCCGAGCCTCTTCGACTACGAACCCCGTACGCTGTACAACGAAATTGAAAAGTAGAACTCTGAACTATTGAGTTGGACAAACCTGACAACTATTTTTTACCTGTGTTGCCTTGACAAACTAAACAACTCTAACCTAACCTCCCTAGGCTTAGTACACGATATATGAGACCTAACAGAGTACATATGTGTTGGAAATACCCAACACTTATTCATCATTTTTAGTACTTCAATAAATCATCCTTGTACTAACAACAGTAATTTACCAATATTACTAATTTGTAGACTAACAATATTAATGCTTTCTCTACTGCGTAATCAGTACGCCAAATCTCTCCTACTTCATGGCGGTGTTGCGTCAGACAACTCAGCAGAGGGAACGATAACTCTACATTTCAGAGAATTATATTCTATTCTCCTTTATATCAGTATTCTTTCCTAAGAATTATTAACTGATACTGTGCCAACCAGTGATCAAATAATATAGCGTTATTAGCTGAAGATCACTATATAACAGTACTCACGGTTATGACAGAGCTTCATGGAGGAATGAAATTCTTCTTTCGCTTTGCGTCTATATGAACTTCGTCTCATATTAATTACTATACTACGAGAATGCAATTAACGTTAGTTCCTTCATAATGAACCCTAGCCTTAATATCTCGCGTGATTGAATGAATAATTAGGAGAAGAATTCTCCGTATCAACTCTCTGTGCTATTGCTCATGCGCGGGCGAAACTGGGGAGGAAGGAGGAGATCGACAGCAGCCATATTGCTGACAAAAAACAGTGTCTAGGAGTTTACGTTTTCAACGGCCCGTATTTGCGTCATCCTTGCAGCAGCGGAGGCCAGGGTTCCGGAGTGACTCCGTCAACCATCAGACACTCGTCCTGGCGAGCGTAATTTAACTAAGTCTTAGAGATATTTGTTCAATAGTAATTACAGGCGACAAATATGTTAGGTACCTCGTCGTTGGGACGTGAGGACACCAATAACAAAAAGTTAGACTTATACTCGAAGAGATAACCTTCCCCTCCACGCATGTTCCAGGACGGCATATTACGACAAGCATGTGGACGTGACTGTCCTTACGCGGACACCTATTTCTACCACACAGCTAAGCCGTTGTCAATTCCTTAGCAGCATTTACTAATATTTAGTTAATTCTTGATCTTCAATATAAGATCACATTTACTAACCATCTATTTTTTGTTATATAATTATTACTGATTTTCTTGATATCGTAATGGCATACCTTGATGCGTGATGCGTCTATTTCATTGTGCAATTAACGCATTAGTTAATTTAAGAGCGTTATTTTTAAGCCGAATTCTGAATCAATGAACATAATTGGAGTTTGAAATGACGAATTTTATGCCGAAAATATGCCAATTACTGAAAACGACGATGAGTCGCAATTTGCCCAAAACCCCCTACAGTTTTCAGAATATCGGAAATATCGCAAATCTGACTCATGAGCGTTATCTTCGAGCCGAATTCTGGTTCATTGGACTTATTTGGATTTTGAAATTACGACTTTTTATACCGAAAATATGCCAATTACTGAAAACGGCGATGTTCAGAGAGTCAGAATTCGTCTCAAGAATGACGCTCAAGAGTCAAATTTCCGACATTTTAGATATTTTAAAAACTGCAGGGAGGCTTGGGCAAAATATGAACTATCGCCGTTTTCAAAAATTGGCATATTTTGGATAAAAAAGTCGTAATTTGAATCTGAAAACTGATGCAGAGAGTCAGAATTCGGCTAAAAAATGACACTCTGGAGTCAAATTTCCGACATTTCTGAAATTTTAAAATCTGCAGGGGTGGTTGGGAAAAATATGACCCATCGCCGTTTTCAGTAACTGGCATATTTTTGGAATAAAAAGTAGTAATTTGAAACTGAAAACTGGGGCTCAGAGTCAGAATTCGGCTCAAAAATGACGCTAAAGAGTCAAATTTCCGACATTTCAGATATTTTTGAAAGCTGCAAGGGGGTTTGGGCCAAATATGACCAATCGCCGTTTTCAATAATTAGCATATTTTCTGTAGAAAAAGTCGTAATTTGTATCTGAAAATAGGTGCAGAGAGGCAAAATGCGGCTCAAAAATGACGTTCAGGAGTAAAATTTCCCACATTTCAGATATTTTAAAAACTGCAGGGGGGGGGGGGCAAAATATAATCCATCGCCGTTTTCAGTAATTGGCATATTTTTTATATAAAAAGTAGAAATTTGAAACTGAAAATAGGTGCAGAGTATCAGAATTTGGCTCAAAAATGAAGAACAAGAGTCAAATTTTCAACATTTCAGATATTTAAAAAAAAATCAGAGGAGGGTATGGGCAAAATATGACCCTTGTCCGTTTTCAGTAATTGGCATATTTTCGATATAAAAGGTCAAAATTTGAAACTGAAAATAGGTGCAGAGAGACAGAATTTAGCTCAAAAATTACGAATAAAAGTCAAATTTCCAACATTTCAGAAATTTTGAAAACTGTAAGGGGGAGTTTCGGCAAAATATGTCCCATCGCCGTTTTCAGTAATTGGAATATTTTCAGAATAAGTAAGTAAGTAAGTAATTATCAATAGAAGGCACCAAACCGGGAAGGCTATGTAGCACCATCAAGTACGCAAAATAATCAGAGGGCGCTAAATATCACCAAGGATGCCAATACGAGAACAAAAACGCATAAGGCGAACGATATCAAAAGTATCCGAGTCACCAAGAATGCTATCGAGGGACAGGTGACCGCGAGGGGCGGTCGGAAAGCAAGACACACGCTCGTCCTGGAAGTCAGGACATTCAAGAAGGACATGCACGACCGTAAGAGGGACAATGCAACTAGGACAATAAGGAGCAGGGCGGCGCTCCATCAAGTGACCATGGGTTAAGCGAGTATGGCCAATACGCAACCTCGCCAGAGCTGTTTCCCACCGCCGGTTACGGTGGAAGGAGGACGGCCACGAGGAAACACAACATTTAAGAGTACGTAGCTTGTTACCAGTAACAGACAACCAAGAAGCCTGCCAACGGGTAAGGACTGAGGAATGGATAACCGGGTAAAAGTCGGAATACGGAATGCCTTTGCGAGAGATGGGACAAGAGCGGACAGCTTCCTTGGCAGCAGCATCCGCACGCTCATTTAAAGACACACCAATATGGCTGGGAACCCAACAAAACTCAACCGACTTAAATTTACTGTGAACGAGAAACAGCCAATGCTGGATCTCGACAACTACTGGATGAACCGGATTAAAGGACCCGAGAGCCATGAGGGCACTACGAGAGTCAACAACAACCACAAAGGAAGACTGACAACGAGAAATCAGGAGACGAAGAGCATAGAGAATAGCATAAAGTTCCGCTGTAAAGATGCTAGTCTCCGGAGGCAAGCGACACATATAAGTGCGATCAGGAAAAACAACAGAGTAGCCAACACCGTCCGCTGACTTGGACCCATCGGTGAAGACAGAAACGGAGCGGGAGTGAGAAGAAAAGTGCTCGAGGAAAAGGCGTTTTAGAACCGTAGGAGGGGTAAAAGCTTTAGTGATACGGGTCAAGGATGTACAAAACCGCGGAAGAGGGACCCTCCACGGGGGCAAAGAAGGAACAACACGAGGAGAAACATCAGAAATACGAACGGAAAGAGAATCCTGTAGGCGAGATAACCGGACAGAAAGAGGGAGGCGGTGAAGAGGAACAGGAACCGCAGGAGGGGTAAAAGTTAAAGCACGACAGAGGCGAGAGGAAGGATGTTGCAAGGACCGCGCAAGATAGCGAAGACAGTAGCGATCACGGCGGTCCTGGAGAGACAGGAAGCCAGTGTCAACATACAAGCTAAGGATGGGAGTCGAACGAAAGGCACCAGAACTGAGACGCAACCCAGTATAGTGCAAAGCATCAAGACGGCGAAGAGTAGAAGGAGAAGCAGACGAGTAAGCAGGGCAACCATAATCGAGCTTAGACAGGACGAGAGAGGAATGTAAAGCAAGGAGAGTGCGCCTATCTGCCCCCCAAGAAGTATGGGACAGGACCCGAAGGAGGGTAAGGGCCTTAGAGCACTCAACACGGAGGTAAGAGATATGGGGAGACCAAGACAAACGAGTGTCAAGGAATAACCCCAAAAGCTTCGCGGAATCTTTGTACTCAAGGGGATGACCATAAAGTGACAAAGAGGGACGAAGAACAACCCGTTTCCGCGTAAAAGTCATGGCACAAGTCTTAGAAGTAGAGAACTTGAAGCCATGACCTGTGGCCCAAGACGACACGGCATCAATGGCAAGTTGAAGCCGGCGTTGAAGGAAAGGCGAATCATCACCCTGACAACAAAGGTTAAGATCATCGACATAGAGAGCGAAGAAGACACCAGAAGGAAGAGAGGAAGGAAGACCATTGAGGGCAACCAGAAAAAGAGTAGTGCTCAGAACACTACCCTGGGGCACACCTTCGTATTGCTGAAAAGAGGGAGAGAGAGCGGTACCAAGGCGCACCCGAAAGGAACGACGAGAGAGGAAGCTGCGGAGAAAGAGAGGGAGATGACCACGAAGGCCAAAAGAATGAAGTTGAGATAGGATATGATAACGCCAAGTGGTGTCGTAAGCCTTTTCTAGGTCAAAAAGGACGGCAACAACGGAGGTCTTCGCAGCAAAAGCAGTACGAATATAGACCTCCATGTTCACCAGGACATCTGTCGTGCTGCGGCACTTGCGGAAACCAAATTGAGAAGGGGAGAGGAGGTGATGGTGTTCCAGGAAACACATCAGACGAACGTTAACCATACGTTCAAAGAGTTTGCAGACACAACTTGTGAGAGCAATAGGGCGAAAGTCCTTAGGGGAAGTACCCAGAGACCCCGGTTTGCGAACAGGGAGGACAACGGCATCGAGCCAGTCCTCAGGGACTGACGACGACTCCCAGATCCGATTATACAGACTCAGTAAATACTGAGACGTGCTCGGAGGGAGATGGCGAAGCATCTCATAATGAATACCATCGGAGCCCGCCGCCGTAGAACCGCAGAGGGCCAGGGCAGAACGAAGTTCAGAGAGAGAGAAGGGATCATTATAGGGAAGCTGAAGATGAGTGCAGAAATCTAAAGGACGAGACTCAAGGACAGGTTTACGAAGAAGGAAAGATTGGGGAAGATGAAGACCAGAGCTAACAGAAGAAAAGTGGGAACCCAGTTCGGAAGCGACCTGCAACGGGTCCGCCACAAGAGTATCATGGAGGTGAAGGACCGGTGAAACATCGGGAACGAACTTACCCGCTATCTTGCGGATACGCTTCCAGATCTGGGCCAGAGGGGTTTCGGACGTAATTGTTGAGACATAAAATGCCCAACATTCACGTTTAGCCGTACGGATGGCCCTACGGGCCACCGCACTCGCTTTCCGAAAGAAAAGAAAAGAATCGGTCGTCTGCCTACGGCGGTGCCTCTTCCAGGCTGCACGCTTACAGCGGACAGCCCGAGCACAGTCCGCATTCCACCAGGGAACGCACTTCCGTGGACCCCGAGAGGAAGAGCGAGGAATAGAGCGGAGGGCAGCGTTGAAGACAGTGTCATGAAAAAGGAGGAGAGCGCGAGAGAGGGGCAGAAGGGAGAGGACAGAGAGAGTAGCACTGAGGGAAAATAGGGTCCAGTCCGCCTTAGCAAACTGCCACCTAGGGAAAGAGAGGGAAGGGCGAAAAGAGAAAAAGGAAACAAGGATGGGGAAATGATCACTTCCATGGAGGTCATCAAGAACCTGCCACGTGAAATCTAAGTAAAGAGAAGAAGAGCAGAGAGAAAGATCAAGACAAGAAAGGGTGCGAGTTCGAGAGTCCAAATGAGTGGGCTCACCAGAATTCAGAAGAGACAGGGAAGAAGAGAGGAGAAACGGCTCAAGGAGGCGACCCCGGGTATTCGTCAGAACGTCACCCCAAAGAGAATGACGACAATTGAAGTCACCCAGCAGGAGCACAGGCTCCGGCAAGGAGTCTAGGAGGTGGTTCAAATCAGGAAGAGAGAGCGGGACACTCGGGGGGAGATAAATGGAACAAACTGTGTACCATTTCCCCACAAAGATACGAGCAGCAGAACAATGGAGAGGCGAAGGAAAAAGTAAAGGAACAAAGGGAACATCAGCCCGAATCAAGAGAGCAGAAGAATTAGAAGCCCCAGCAATGGCTGGGGGGGGGGGGGGAGAGAAAGGAATAGCCACGAAAACGACCAGGACGAGCACCAAGCATTGGCTCCTGGAGACAGACACAAAGGGGCGAAAACCGCGAAATCAGAAGTTGGAGTTCGAGGAAATTGGCGTAATAACCTCGAACGTTCCATTGAAGAATGGACAACGACGAGAAGAGAAAGGACAAAAACAGAGAACAAGGAAGAAACAAAGGCGAAAGAGCAACAGAGCACGTTAAAGAATATCAGGGTCGGGATCAGGGTCAGCAAAGTCAGGGTTAGGGGGCATGGGTAAACTGAGTAAAGACGGAGGGAAGGAAACGGGAGAACAGATCAGAGGCGGGCGGGCAGGGTCCGGAGGAGGAGGAGGAGGAGGAGGAAGAGGAGGAGACAACGGAGAGGAGCAGTCAAGGACAGCAGCAGGAAGAGGGGGAGTAGAAAGAGGGGAGCGCACCCCAGCAAGAGCAGCAACCGAAAGGGAAGCAGGGGCCAAAGAAACCTCCATAGCAGGAACAGGGGGCGCAAGCACTGAAACGGGAGGGGAAGGAGCAACAGAGCCAGAAGGAGGAGCTGAGGAAGAAAGCGAAGCCTTCTTACCCGCCGGGGAAGAGGAAGGAGAGGAGCCAGGCTTACGCTTCTGACTTAAAGAGACCGGTGTCCCAGCAACTACGTACCGGGCAACGGATTCCAGTGTCTCAACAGAAGAAGCCGAACGAGAGCACACACGACGGCCGTTAGGAGAGCGATGGACATCCGCCCGCACCGACAGGCGGTGGGGAGAGCCGATAGATGGAGGAAGAGGATGGGAAGGAGGATCGGAGGGGGACGAGGAAGAGGACACAGAAGACACGACAGACCGGGTAGAAGGAAGGGGAACCCCAGACAGAGGACCAGGAGGAGGATCCTTCGGGAGAGAACCCAAAGGGACAGAGGAGGGGGCAGTGGGCGCATCAGGGTCCAAGGCCCGGAAACGGTTGTGAGTCTGAGGAAGGCGGGAAGGACGAGGAGAGGAAGAGCGCAACACGCGAGCATAAGAGACATTAGCATAAGGCGGGAGCCGGCGAACCTGGCGCCTCGCCTCAGGAAAAGATAAACGCTCCCGGTGCTTCAAGTTGAGGACGGCGGCTTCAAGCTTGTAATGGACACACGCACGGGAGAAGGTAGGATGGGCCTCACCGCAGTTAAGGCAACGAGCCTGGGGAGAAGCGCACTCCGACTTAGAGTGACCTTCGCCACCACACAAAGGACAGAGAGAGACAGTCCCGGAGCAGCGGAGGGCACCATGCCCAAACCTCCAGCACTTGTTGCAGAGCCGAGGAGAAGGAATGTACTCCTGGACAGAGCACCTGGCACCAGCAAGAATGACAGAGGGTGGAAGGGTCCTACCATCAAAGGTAATCTTCACAACCCGGAGGGGTTGACGGCGACTATCACGAGGGGGACGAGTAAACGTGTCCACCTGGAGAATAGAATGGCCCTGGGCAGCGAGGATATGTCGAATATCGGCGTGGCAGTCGCGCAGGTCCCGAACACCGGTCGCAACATGGGGCGGGAGCAAAATAGTGCCAACACTGGCATTCAACTGAGCGTTCTTCGAGACCCGAACGGGGGTCTCGCCAAGGCAGGATAAGGCAGCCAAGCGGGAAGCAGCATCCTGAGAAGGAGCAGCAACGACACGTGTACCGAGACGAGTGGGGTTGAAAGTAATGGAGGCATCCACGGAATCAATGAGATGTCGATGGAGGGAGAAATCGTCAGGAGGCGCAGAATCAAGAGGGAGGAGATCAAAATATTTGGCCCACGAAGCGGGACCAAACAAGGCTTGATAGGTAGCAGAACTGGAAGGAATCGAGCGAGGGCGGCCGTGACGAGGACGGCGGTGAGAACCCCCAGAGAGAGAGGGGTTAAAAGGTGCAGTAGTTACAACCAGAGAAGGAGCCGCGCCAGGGGACGAGGTAGTCACCACTGGGGGCTTGGGGCTCGACCCAACCACAGAGGAGGGAGGGGAGCCAGAGGAAGGAGTCAGAGAGGCCAAAGGAGGAGCAAGGTCGGGGCCCAATGCAGCGGAGGCTACAGAGCCCGGTCTTCCAATACGGACCGACTCGGGGGCTTGGTCGCCCACCCCACGAGCCTGAGAAGGTAAACCAGAAGAAGCCGAAGCAGGGGTTGTCATCGTGACGAAAAGAAGAATTCACTCACGAATGTGCCCCCACACCCACCATGGAGCCACAATTAGAGGCAGGACACCCAACAAGAAGCTATCGCCGATCTTGTCGGGGCCTCCTAGGGGTGCGTCGTGAGTATACACCCCACAAACGCCACCTTAAGAAACCGACAGTCCGTCGAGATCGGGTTCAGTGACGAAGTGGGGATTGACAATAAAAGGTTCCCCTCGCTCTCGACGTCGGGTACTGCAGTTCTACGGGTGCAAGAGTATGCCTCCTCAAGCACCCGGGCGTCAAAGTAGAAGAAGTCCAAGGGAAGAACCAGAACGAGCAAAAGGTCGGCAGGAAACGGCAAGCAGATAGGAGAAGAGGGGGGAGAAAAACGAAACAGAAGGAAAAGGAAAAGATGCCCAGCAGAATTGCAGAGGACGGCAGCAGGAGCACAAGGCTAGAAAAGGACTGAGGACTGTCCCAAGGAGCATCACACTCCGGCAGCCGCCCACTAAGCCCCCAGACGGCGACAACGAGCTGAGCGGGGAGGGGGTTTCAGAATAAAAGTTCGCAATTTGAAATTGAAAATAGGTGAAGAGAGTCAGAATTCGGTTAAAAAATGATGCTCAGGAGTCAAATATCCGACATTTTAGATATTTTAAGAACTGCAGAGGGGTTTGGGCTTAATATGCCCCATCTCCATGTTCAGTAATTAGCAAATTTTCGTTATAAAAATTCGTAATCTGAAACTGAAAATAGGTGCAGAGAGTCAGAATTCGGATAGAAAATGAGGCTCTGGAGTCAAATTTTCAACATTTCCGATATTTTAAAAACTGCAAGGGGGTTTTGGCAAAATATGACCATTCGCGGTTTTTAGTAATTGGCATATTTTCAGAATAAAAGTAGTAATTTGAAGCTGAAAACTGGTGCAGAGTCAGAATTTGGCTCAAAAATGATGCTAGAGTCAAATTTCCGACATTTCAGATATTTTTGAAAACTGCAGGGGAGTTTGGGCCAAATATGACCCATTGCCGTTTTCAATAATTGGCATATTTTCGGTATAAAAAATCATAATTTGAAACTAAAAATAGGTGCAGAGAGTCAGAATTCGGCTAATAAATGACGCTTAGGAGACAAATTTCCGACATTTCAAATATTTTAAAAACTGCAGGGGTGGGGGGGGGGGGTGTTTGGCAAAATAAGTCCCATCGCTGTTTTCAATAATTGGCATATTTAATGTATAAAGAGTCGTAATTTGAAACTGAAAATAAGTGCAGAGAGTCAGAGTTCGCCTCAAAATAACGCTCAGGAGTCCAATTTCCGAAATTTCAGATATTTTAAAAACTGCAGGAGGGTTTGGGCAAAATACGACCCAACGCCGTTTTAAGTAATTGGCATATTTTCTGTATAAAATTCGAAATTTGAAACTGAAAATAAGTGCAGAGAATCAGATTTCGGCTCAAAAATGACGCTCAGGAGACAAATTTCAATGTGTGGGTGTGAAATGTGAAATGTAAGGTTCAAGAAAGTATTTGTAAGAGAGCCTAATCTCCCTCCAGAACAATAGGAACGGATCTTTCCCGAGGAAAGATTGTGAGTGAATAAGAGTTAATGACAAATGAGATGAACAGACAACCCGAGGAGATGCATATAGCACGCAGGCTAATCTGATACAGCTGGAATCTATATACTGAAAGAATCAGCTAGGATACCGAGCCTCTCCTTCGCAACGCTACGAATGAACGAACTCCCAGAGGCATGGGGCCAGATTCATGAAGCAGTTACGCAAGTACTTACGAACCTGTCCATTTTTCCTCAATCTTTGGCGGCTTTGTTTACAATTATTAAACAGTTAATGAGCTCCGAAGCACCAGGATGCTTTTACAACAATAACAACAGTTGATTGACAAGTTTTCATGCTTGTAAATTGTTTATTAAATGTAATCAAAGCCGTCCACGATTGAGGAATGATGTACACGTTTGTAAGAATTTGCCTAACTGCTTCGTGAATCTGGGTCATGGAAGACAGCCACAGGATTCCCTATATACAATAAAAGGAGACACCAGTCGCTGAAATGCAGACCAGTGTAATTAACGAGCATTTCATGCACGGTGCTATATAGAGGATCGTAAAGAAACACCTGGTAGTTCACTTAGAAGTGAAGGTGTTGTTTCAAAACACCTTCAGCATGGATTCAATAAACATAGATCAAGCAATCACCTAAGAGTTTCATGAAGAAAAGACAATAACAAAACAGGAGAGAGAAGAATGGGTTGATTGTGTATGTTTTGATTGTCAAAGCCTATATACAAAGTTCTGCATGAAAGCTTGTATTACAAACTTGAAAACCAGTTTAGCATGACAGGAAAATTTCAGGTATGGTCGAGAGGCTACCTCGCTGGTGGGAAACAGAGGGAAACGGAGAGAAGAAAAGTTGATGAAGCTAGAAATTACAAGTGGAGGACCTCAGGGATCGAAACGGGAGATCCATTATTTTTCTGATATGTCAACAACCCGAGTAAACAGTCATCTATATCTGTGTTGACAGGTGATGCAAGATTGATGAGAGGAATCAGAAACGAAGATGACTGCGGGAGACTACAGGGGAGGTCTCGAGGCACTCTAGAGGCTCTCAAGAGGTCTAGAGGCACTATAAAGATCAAGAGAATGCAGCGTCTTTCAGGAGCTGCATTCTCTTGAGTATGAATACTTCAATGTGCAGACCCAACATGGCAGCCACTCCCTTTACCTGCGTGAACAATATGAAGAACACAGACAGACAACATGACTTTGTTGTCTCTCTGTCTCTCTGTCTCTCTGTCTCTCTGTCTCTCTCTGTTACGGCCCTCTCGGGACGCAACGGGGTCCTTACTCTGATGTTGTTAGAGGAAGATATATGTATCCGTTCCCAAGCCAGTATTGGCTATCAAGGGATGAGACCCGTGACGCAAGTAACTTAAAAGGGAGTAGGGAAAGAAAGCTAAGAAATTTAAGATTATACTTGTCACCATCACCAATTAAATATATAAAATCAAAAGGTGCACAGGGGGAGTGGTATTAACACTATACAAGGGGATTATACACAATATAGTCTTCTGCTGAAGACTCTGGTGCCACAACTCCCGGTGCCGAGTCCTTGGTGCTTCTTCGTGGCCACACAACGAAATATCCAAAGAAGTTGAGCCTACCCTGGCCACAGGTCAGCCAAAACACAGGTCCACTGGGGGCACCGTCGTGGAGGCCGTCAACCACACGTCCAGCTGGTCTGCTGGCAGGTACTGAGCCACCAAGGCTGGTACGGCCACTCTACGAACGATATAAGGGGTACGCCCTAGACAGGAGTCTCGTGTGATATCACAAATCACCCTCCTGTCCTCAATATCCCAGTGGATGATCGTCTCCAACAGTCGGTCCCGGGTAAATCCTCTTACTGCCACTCCACTGGCAGGCTAACACACCACAGTGTTCTTCCGGGGGGACGACTTCACAACAGCTGCAGCAACGTTCAAGGTATGGAGACTGGCTGCCGCGGGTAGACTGACTCTACTTCCATCACAGTAGTCCCAGGTCGACTCTGTAAGCAGACACGTCATCAATAACTGGGACACTAATACACCTCACTTACAGGCTCGGGCACAAACACCTGACGTATCCAGTCCATAGATGGCGCTGTCGTCGGAGCACCACCTCACCAGAGGTCAGGAGCGGCTGTGTTGTGAGCTGCACAGGACTGGAAACTGGCCCTTGTGGCCGATATTTGCCGTCCTCATACGGTGTCGTCGTGCGTTTGGCGGGGGTTTCGGGAGCTGACCCACAGATGGCGTGGTTGTCACTGCTCCAGGCTCGGACGCTGGATCCGGGTTCGTATAACACACACACACACACACACACACACACACACACACACACTCTCTCTCTCTCTCTCTCTCTCTCTCTCTCTCTCTCTCTCTCTCTCTCTCTCTCTCTGTCCTGAGTTGTAGCACAATTGCCTTCCTGCTTGATTATAATGAGTGGATTATCTGCACGAATGGAACCACTTCCCTCGGGCTTCTGATTGGCTAAACTGATCCCCAGTGGTGGGTAACTGTACTGATGGTTATTACTGCATGGTGAGCGGACCAATCACAGGCCAACAGCGAGTCAATTAGTCGTCCATAACAAGTGATTCGATCGTTTGCATTCGACGAGAGTGTCACTGAATAGAAATCGAAATCGAAATCGAACTGGTGATGAGAGATTGTTGGAGAAATTGCAAGATACATTGCGAGTGAGAATCCGAGAGTTATTACAAGATGTATACCGAGAGATATTGCAAGGTATATATTACGAGACATATTGATAAATATAATGGGAGAGAGACAGAGAGAGACAGAGAGAGAGACAGAGAGAGAGAGAGAGAGAGAGAGAGAGAGAGAGAGAGAGAGAGAGAGAGAGAGAGAGAGAGAGAGAGAGAGAGAGAGAGAGAGAGAGAGAGAGAGACAGAGACAGAGAGAGAGAGAGACAGACAGAGAGAGAGAGAGAGAGGGAGAGAGAGAGAGAGAGAGAGAGAGAGAGAGAGAGAGAGAGAGAGAGAGAGAGAGAGAGAGAGAGAGAGAGAGAGAGAGAGAGAGAGAGAGAGAGAGAGAGACAGACAGACAGACAGACAGACAGAGAGAGAGAGAGAGAGAGAGAGAGAGAGAGAGAGAGAGAGAGAGAGAGAGAGAGAGAGACAGAGAGAGAGAGAGAGAGAGAGAGAGAGAGAGAGAGAGAGAGAGAGAGAGAGAGAGAGAGAGAGAGAGAGAGAGAGAGAGAGAGAGAGAGAGAGAGAGAGAGAGACAGACAGACAGAGAGAGAGAGAGAGAGAGAGAGAGAGAGAGAGAGAGAGAGAGAGAGAGAGAGAGAGAGAGAGACAGACAGACAGAGAGAGAGAGAGACAGACAGACAGAGAGAGAGAGAGAGAGAGAGAGAGAGAGAGAGAGAGAGAGAGAGAGAGAGAGAGAGAGAGAGAGAGAGAGAGAGAGAGAGAGAGAGAGAGAGAGAGAGAGAGATTGCAAGAAAGACTTGGGGCAAAAATGCAAGACACTGCGAGAGGGTTGTTGTTGTTTCAGATTTTGCTACTCGGAACGAAGTGTCCATGTAGCACTGTCTATGGTGAGCCCGTAAATGAGAGGGGGATAATGATGGGATGTGTTTCTTGACCTCAGATCTGTCATTCGCAATTGAATCTGGTTCTTTTGGCGGCTGCCTTCTTTGCTATCAACCCCCAGTGCTGCCTTCACTGCCATCTACCCCCAGTGCTGCCTTCACTGGTATCCACCCCCAGTGCTGCCTTCACTGCCATCAACCCCCAGTGTGGCCTTTACTGCTATCCACCCCAGTGCTGCCTTCACTGCTATCCACCCCCAGTGCTGCCTGCACTGCTATCAACCTCCAGGGCTGCCTTCACTGCTATCCACCCCCAGTGCTGCCTTCACTGCTATCCACCCCCAGTGCTGCCTTCACTGCCATCAACTCCCAGTGCTGCCTTCACTGCCATCAACTCCCAGTGCTGCCTTCACTGCCATCAACTCCCAGTGCTGCCTTCACTGCCATCAACCCCCAGTGCTGCCTTCACTGCTATCAACCCTCAGTGCCGAATTCAATGCTATCCACCCCAGTGCTGCCTTCACTGCCATCAACTCCCAGTGCTGCCTTCACTGCCATCAACTCCCAGTGCTGCCTTCACTGCCATCAATTCCCAGTGCTTCCTTCACTGCTATCAACCCCCAGTGCGGCCTTCACAGCTATCCACCCCCAGTGCTGCCTTCACTGCCATCAACCCCCAGTGCTGCCTTCAGTGCTATCAACCCCCAGTGCTGCCTTCACTGCTATCAACTCCCAGTGCTGCCTTCACTGCCATCAACCCCCAGTGCTGCCTTCAGTGCTATCAACCCCCAGTGCTGCCTTCACTGCTATCAACTCCCAGTGCTGCCTTCACTCCCATCAACCCCCAGTGCTACCTTCACTGCCATCATCCCCCAGTGCTGCCTTCACTGCCATCAACTCCCAGTGCTGCCTTCACTGAGATCAACCCCCAGTGCTGCCTTCTCTGCCATCATCCCCCAGTGCTGCCTTCACTGCCATCATCCCCCAGTGCTGCCTTCACTGCCATCAACTCCCAGTGCTGCCTTCACTGCCATCAACCCCCAGTGCTGCCTTCACTGCCATCATCCCCCAGTGCTGCCTTCACTGCCATCATCCCAAAGTGCTGCCTTCACTGCCATCAACCCCCAGTGCTGCCTTCACTGCTATCAACTCCCAGTGCTGCCTTCACTGCCATCAACCCCCAGTGCTGCCTTCAGTGCTATCAGCCCCCAGTGCTGCCTTCACTGCCATCAACTCCCAGTGCTGCCTTCACTGCCATCAACCCCCAGTGCTGCCTTTACTGCCATCATCCCCCAGTGCTGCCTTCACTGCCATCAACCCCCAGTGCTGCCTTCACTGCCATCAACCCCAAGTGCTGTCTTCACTGCCATCAACCCCCAGTGCTGCCTTCACTGCCATCAACCCCCAGTGCTGCCTTCACTGCCATCAACCCCCAGTGCTGCCTTCACTGCCATCATCCCCCAGTGCTGCCTTCACTGCCATCCACCCCCAGTGCTGCCTTCACTGCCATCAACCCCCAGTGCTGCCTTCACTGCCATCAACACCTAGTGCTGCCTTCACTGCTATCCACCCCCAGTGCTGCCTTCACTGCTATCCACCCCCAGTGCTGCCTTCACTGCCATCAACTCCCAGTGCTGCCTTCACTGCCATCAACTCCCAGTGCTGCCTTCACTGCTATCAACTCCCAGTGCTGCCTTCACTGCCATCAACCCCCAGTGCTGTCTTCACATGCCATCAACCCCCAGTGCTGCCTTCACTGCCATCAACCCCCAGTGCTGCCTTCACTGCGATCAACTCCCAGTGCTGCCTTCACTGCTATCAACCCCCAGTGCTGCCTTCATTGCCATCAACCCCCAGTGCTGCCTTCACTGCCATCAACCACCAGTGCTGCCTTCACTGCCATCAACCCCCAGTGCTGCCTCCACTGCCATCAACTCCCAGTGCTGCCTTCACTGCCATCAACCCCCAGTGCTGCCTTCACTGCCATCATCCCCCAGTGCTGCCTTCACTGCCATCAACTCCCAGGGCTGCCTTCACTGACATCAACCCCCAGTGCTGCCTTCACTGCCATCAACCCCAGTGCTGCCTTCACTGCCATCAACCCCCAGTGCTGCCTTCACTGCCATCAACTCCCAGTGCTGCCTTCACTGCCATCAACCCCCAGTGCTGCCTTCACTGCCATCAACCCCCAGTGCTGCCTTCACTGCCATCAACTCCCAGTGCTACCTTCACTGCCATCAACTCCCAGTGCTGCCTTCACTGCTATCAACCCCCAGTGCCGAATTCAATGCTATCCACCCCAGTGCTGCCTTCACTGCCATCAACTCCCAGTGCTGCCTTCACTGCCATCAACTCCCAGTGCTGCCTTCACTGCCATCAATTCCCAGTGCTTCCTTCACTGCTATCAACCCCCAGTGCGGCCTTTACAGCTATCCACCCCAGTGCTGCCTTCACTGCCATCAACCCCCAGTGCTGCCTTCAGTGCTATCAACCCCCAGTGCTGCCTTCACTGCTATCAACTCCCAGTGCTGCCTTCACTACCATCAACCCCCAGTGCTGCCTTCAGTGCTATCAACCCCCAGTGCTGCCTTCACTGCTATCAACTCCCAGTGCTGCCTTCACTGCCATCAACCCCCAGTGCTGCCTTCACTGCCATCATCCCCCAGTGCTGCCTTCACTGCCATCAACTCCCAGTGCTGCCTTCACTGAGATCAACCCCCAGTGCTGCCTTCTCTGCCATCATCCCCCAGTGCTGCCTTCACTGCCATCATCCCCCAGTGCTGCCTTCACTGCCATCAACTCCCAGTGCTGCCTTCACTGCCATCAACCCCCAGTGCTGCCTTCACTGCCATCATCCCCCAGTGCTGCCTTCACTGCCATCATCCCAAAGTGCTGCCTTCACTGCCATCAACCCCCAGTGCTGCCTTCACTGCTATCAACTCCCAGCGCTGCCTTCACTGCCATCAACCCCCAGTGCTGCCTTCAGTGCTATCAGCCCCCAGTGCTGCCTTCACTGCCATCAACTCCCAGTGCTGCCTTCACTGCCATCAACCCCCAGTGCTGCCTTTACTGCCATCATCCCCCAGTGCTGCCTTCACTGCCATCAACCCTCAGTGCTGCCTTCACTGCCATCATCCCCCAGTGCTGCCTTCACTGCCATCATCCCCCAGTGCTGCCTTCACTGCCATCAACCCCCAGTGCTGCCTTCACTGCCATCAACCCCCAGTGCTGCCTTCACTGCCATCAACCCCCAGTGCTGCCTTCACTGCTATCATCCCCCAGTGCTGCCTTCACTGCCATCAACCCCCAGTGCTTCCTTCACTGCCATCATCCCCCAGTGCTGCCTTCACTGCCATCAACCCCCAGTGCTGCCTTCACTGCCATCAACCCCCAGTGCTGCCTTCACTGCCATCAACCCCCAGTGCTGCCTTCACTGCCATCAACCCCCAGTGCTGTCTTCACTGCCATCAACCCCCAGTGCTGCCTTCACTGCCATCAACCCCCAGTGCTGCCTTCACTGCCATCAACCCCCAGTGCTGCCTTCACTGCCATCAACCCCAGTGCTGCCTTCACTGCCATCAACCCCCAGTGCTGCCTTCACTGCCATCATCCCCCAGTGCTGCCTTCACTGCCATCAACCCCCAGTGCTGCCTTCACTGCCATCAACCCCCAGTGCTGCCTTCACTGCCATCAACCCCCAGTGCTGCCTTCACTGCCATCAACCCCCAGTGCTGCCTTCACTGCCATCAACCCCCAGTGCTGCCTTCACTGCCATCATCCCCCAGTGCTGCCTTCACTGCCATCAACCCCCAGTGCTGCCTTTACTGCCATCAACCCCCAGTGCTGCCTTCACTGCCATCATCTCCCAGTACTGCCTTCACTGCCATCAACCCCCAGTGCTGCCTTCACTGCCATCAACCCCCAGTGCTGCCTTCACTGCCATCAACACCCAGTGCTGCCTTCACTGCCATCATCCCCCAGTGCTGCCTTCACTGCCATCAACCCCCAGTGCTGCCTTCACTGCCATCATCTCCCAGTGCTGCCTTCACTGCCGTCAACCCCCAGTGCTGCCTTCACTGCCATCAACCCCCAGTGCTGCCTTCACTGCCATCAACCCCCAGTGCTGCCTTCACTGCCATCAACCCCCAGTGCTGTCTTCACTGCCATCAACCCCCAGTGCTGCCTTCACTACCATCAACCCCCAGTGCTGCCTTCACTGCATCAACCCCCAGTGCTGCCTTCACTGCCATCATCCCCTAGTGCTGCCTTCACTGCCATCAACCCCCAATGCTGCCTTCACTGCCATCAACCCCCAGTGCTGCCTTCACTGCCATCAACCCCCAGTGCTGCCTTCACTGCCATCAACCCCAAGTGCTGTCTTCACTGCCATCAACCCCCAGTGCTGCCTTCACTGCCATCAACCCCCAGTGCTGCCTTCACTGCCATCAACCCCCAGTGCTGCCTTCACTGCCATCATCCCCCTGTGCTGCCTTCACTGCCATCCACCCCCAGTGCTGCCTTCACTGCCATCAACCCCCAGTGCTGCCTTCACTGCCATCAACCCCCAGTGCTGCCTTCACTGCCATCAACCCCCAGTGCTGCCTTCACTGCCATCAACCCCCAGTGCTGCCTTCACTGCCATCAACCCCCAGTGCTGCCTTCACTGCCATCAACCCCCAGTGCTGCCTTCACTGCCATCAACTCCCAGTGCTGCCTTCACTGCAATCAATCCCCAGTGCTGCCTTCACTGCCATCAACTCCGAGTGCTGCCTTCACTGCCATCAACCCCCAGTGCTGCCTTCACTGCCATCAACTCCCAGTGCTGCCTTCACTGCCATCAACTCCCAGTGCTGCCTTTACTGCCATCAACCCCCAGTGCTGCCTTCACTGCCATCAACTCCCAGTGCTGCCTTCACTGCCATCAACTCCCAGTGCTGCCTTCACTGCTATCAACCCCCAGTGCCGAATTCAATGCTATCCACCCCAGTGCTGCCTTCACTGCCATCAACTCCCAGTGCTGCCTTCACTGCCATCAACTCCCAGTGCTGCCTTCACTGCCATCAATTCCCAGTGCTTCCTTCACTGCTATCAACCCCCAGTGCGGCCTTCACAGCTATCCACCCCCAGTGCTGCCTTCACTGCCATCAACCCCCAGTGCTGCCTTCAGTGCTATCAACCCCCAGTGCTGCCTTCAATGCTATCAACTCCCAGTGCTGCCTTCACTGCCATCAACCCCCAGTGCTGCCTTCAGTGCTATCAACCCCCAGTGCTGCCTTCACTGCTATCAACTCCCAGTGCTGCCTTCACTGCCATCAACCCCCAGTACTGCCTTCACTGCCATCATCCCCCAGTGCTGCCTTCACTGCCATCACTCCCAGTGCTGCCTTCACTGAGATCAACCCCCAGTGCTGCCTTCTCTGCCATCATCCCCCAGTGCTGCCTTCACTGCCATCATCCCCCAGTGCTGCCTTCACTGCCATCAACTCCCAGTGCTGCCTTCACTGCCATCAACCCCCAGTGCTGCCTTCACTGCCATCATCCCCCAGTGCTGCCTTCACTGCCATCATCCAAAAGTGCTGCCTTCACTGCCATCAACCCCCAGTGCTGCCTTCACTGCTATCAACTCCCAGTGCTGCCTTCACTGCCATCAACCCCCAGTGCTGCCTTCAGTGCTATCAGCCCCCAGTGCTGCCTTCACTGCCATCAACTCCCAGTGCTGCCTTCACTGCCATCAACCCCCAGTGCTGCCTTTACTGCCATCATCCCCCAGTGCTGCCTTCACTGCCATCAACCCCCAGTGCTGCCTTCACTGCCATCAACCCCCAGTGCTGCCTTCACTGCCATCATCCCCCAGTGCTGCCTTCACTGCCATCAACCCCCAGTGCTGCCTTCACTGCCATCAACCCCCAGTGCTGCCTTCACTGCCATCAACCCCCAGTGCTGCCTTCACTGCCTATCAACCCCCAGTGCTGCCTTCACTGCCATCAACCCCCAGTGCTGCCTTCACTGCCATCAATCCCCCAGTGCTGCCTTCACTAGCCATCAACCCCCAGTGCTGCCTTCACTGCCATCAACCCCCAGTGCTGCCTTCACTGCCATCAACCCCCAGTGCTGCCTTCACTGCCATCAACCCCCAGTGCTGCCTTCACTGCCATCAACCCCCAGTGCTGCCTTCACTGCCATCAACCCCCAGTGCTGCCTTCACTGCCATCAACCCCAGTGCTGCCTTCACTGCCATCAACCCCCAGTGCTGCCTTCACTGCCATCAACCCCCAGTGCTGCCTTCACTGCCATCAATCCCCCAGTGCTGCCTTCACTGCCATCAACCCCCAGTGCTGCCTTCACTGCCATCAATCCCCCAGTGCTGCCTTCACTGCCATCAACCCCCAGTGCTGCCTTCACTGCCATCAACCCCCAGTGCTGCCTTCACTGCCATCAACCCCCAGTGCTGCCTTCACTGCCATCATCCCCCAGTGCTGCCTTCACTGCCATCAACCCCCAGTGCTGCCTTCACTGCCATCAACCCCAGTGCTGCCTTCACTGCCATCAACCCCAGTGCTGCCTTCACTGCCATCAACCCCCAGTGCTGCCTTCACTGCCATCAATCCCCCAGTGCTGCCTTCACTGCCATCAACCCCCAGTGCTGCCTTCACTGCCATCAACCCCCAGTGCTGCCTTCACTGCCATCAACCCCCAGTGCTGCCTTCACTGCCATCAACCCCAGTGCTGCCTTCACTGCCGTCAACCCCCAGTGCTGCCTTCACTGCCATCAACACCCAGTGCTGCCTTCACTGCCATCATCCCCCAGTGCTGCCTTCACTGCCATCAACCCCCAGTGCTGCCTTCACTGCCATCAATCCCCAGTGCTGCCTTCACTGCCGTCAACCCCCAGTGCTGCCTTCACTGCCATCAACCCCCAGTGCTGCCTTCACTGCCATCAACCCCCAGTGCTGCCTTCACTGCCATCAACCCCCAGTGCTGTCTTCACTGCCATCAACCCCCAGTGCTGCCTTCACTGCCATCAACCCCCAGTGCTGCCTTCACTGCATCAACCCCCAGTGCTGCCTTCACTGCCATCATCCCCTAGTGCTGCCTTCACTGCCATCAACCCCCAGTGCTGCCTTCACTGCCATCAACCCCCAGTGCTGCCTTCACTGCCATCAACCCCCAGTGCTGCCTTCACTGCCATCAACCCCCAAGTGCTGTCTTCACTGCCATCAACCCCCAGTGCTGCCTTCACTGCCATCAACCCCCAGTGCTGCCTTCACTGCCATCAACCCCCAGTGCTGCCTTCACTGCCATCATCCCCCAGTGCTGCCTTCACTGCCATCCACCCCCAGTGCTGCCTTCACTGCCATCAACCCCCAGTGCTGCCTTCACTGCCATCAACACCCAGTGCTGCCTTCACTGCCATCAATCCCCAGTGCTGCTTCACTGCCATCAACCCCCAGTGCTGCCTTCACTGCCATCAACCCCCAGTGCTGCCTTCACTGCCATCAACCCCCAGTGCTGCCTTCACTGCCATCAACCCCCAGTGCTGCCTTCACTGCCATCAACCCCCAGTGCTGCCTTCACTGCCATCAACCCCCAGTGCTGCCTTCACTGCCATCAACTCCCAGTGCTGCCTTCACTGCCATCAATCCCCAGTGCTGCCTTCACTGCCATCAACTCCCAGTGCTGCCTTCACTGCCATCAACCACCAGTGCTGCCTTCACTGCCATCAACTCCCCAGTGCTGCCTTCACTGCCATCAACTCCCAGTGCTGCCTTCACTGCCATCAACCCCCAGTGCTGCCTTCACTGCCATCAACTCCCAGTGCTGCCTTCACTGCTATCAACTCCCAGTGCTGCTTTCACTGCCATCAACCCCCAGTGCTGCCTTCACTGCCATCAACCCCCAGTGCTGCCTTCACTGCCATCAACCCCCAGTGCTGCCTTCACTGCCATCAACTCCCAGTGCTGCCTTCACTGCCATCAACCTCCCAGTGCTGCCTTCACTGCCATCAGCCCCCAGTGCTGCCTACACTGCCATCAACCCCAGTGCTGCCAACACTGCCATCAACCACCAGTGCTGCCTTCACTGCCATCAACCCCCAGTGCTGCCTTCACAGCCATCAACCCCCAGTGCTGCCTTCACTGCCATCAACCCCCAGTGCTGCCTTCACTGCCATCAACTCCCAGTGCTGCCTTCACTGCCATCAACCCCCAGTGCTGACCTCACTGCCATCAACCCCCAGTGCTGCCTTCACTGCCATCAACCCCCAGTGCTGCCTTCACTGCTATCAACCCCCAGTGCTGCCTTCACTGCCATCAACCCCCAGTGCTGCCGTTCACTGCCATCAACCCCAGTGCTGCCTTCACTGCCATCAACTCCCAGTGCTGCCTTCACTGCCATCAACCCCCAGTGCTGCCTTCACTGCCATCAACCCCCAGTGCTGGCCTTCACTGCCATCAACCCCCAGTGCTGCCTTCATTGCCATCACTCCCAGTGCTGCCTTCACTGCCATCAACCCCCAGTGCTGCCTTCACTGCCATCAACCCCCAGTGCTGCCTTCACTGCCATCAACCCCCAGTGCTGCCTTCACTGCCATCAACCCCCAGTGCTGCCTTCACTGCCATCAACCCCAGTGCTGCCTTCACTGCCATCAACCCCCAGTGCTGCCTTCACTGCCATCAACCCCCAATGCTGCCTTCACTGCCATCACCCCCAGTGCTGCCTTCACTGCCATCACCCCCAGTGCTGCCTTCACTGCCATCAACCCCCAGTGCTGGCCTTCACTGCCATCAACCCCCAGTGCTGCCTTCAATGCCGTCATTCCCCAGTGCTGCCAACACTGCCATCAACCCCCAGTGCTGCCTTCACTGCCATCAACCCCCAGTGCTGCCTTCACTGCCATCAACCCCCAGTGCTGCCTTAACTGCCATTAACCCCCAGTGCTGCCTTCACTGCCATCAACCCCCAGTGCTGCCTTCACGGCCATCAACCCCCAGTGCTGCTAACACTGCCATCAACCCCCAGTGCTGCCTTCTCTGCCATCAACCCCCAGTGCTGCCTTCACTGCCATCAACCCTAGTGCTGCCTTCACTGCCATCAACCCCCAGTGCTGCCAACACTGCCATCAACCCCAGTGCTGCCAACACTGCCATCAACCCCCAGTGCTGCCTTCACTGCCATCAACCCCCAGTGCTGCCAACACTGCCATCATCCCCCAGTGCTGCCAACACTGCCATCAACCCCCAGTACTGCCAACACTGCCATCAACCCCCAGTGCTGCCTTAACTGCCATTAACCCCCAGTGCTGCCTTCACTGCCATCAACCCCCAGTGCTGCCTTCACTGCCATCAACCCCCAGTGCGGCCAACACTGCCATCATCCCCCAGTGCTGCCTTCACTGCCATCAACCCCCAGTGCTGCCTTCACTGCCATCAACCCCCAGTGCTGCCTTCACTGCCATCAACCCCCAGTGCTGCCTTCACTGCCATCAACCCCCAGTGCTGCCTTCACTGCCATCAACCCCCAGTGATGCCTTCACTGCCATCAACTCCCAGTGCTGCCTTCACTGCAATCAATCCCCAGTGCTGCCTTCACTGCCATCAACTCCGAGTGCTGCCTTCACTGCCATCAACCCCCAGTGCTGCCTTCACTGCCATCAACTCCCAGTGCTGCCTTCACTGCCATCAACTCCCAGTGCTGCCTTTACTGCCATCAACCCCCAGTGCTGCCTTCACTGCCATCAACTCCCAGTGCTGCCTTCACTGCTATCAACTCCCAGTGCTGCCTTCACTGCCATCAACCCCCAGTGCTGCCTTCACTGCCATCAACCCCCAGTGCTGCCTTCACTGCCATCAACCCCCAGTGCTGCCTTCACTGCCATCAACTCCCAGTGCTGCCTTCACTGCCATCAACTCCCAGTGCTGCCTTCACTGCCATCAACCCCCAGTGCTGCCTTCACTGCCATCAACCCCAGTGCTGCCAACACTGCCATCAACCACCAGTGCTGCCTTCACTGCCATCAACCCCCAGTGCTGCCTTCACAGCCATCAACCCCCAGTGCTGCCTTCACTGCCATCAACCCCCAGTGCTGCCTTCACTGCCATCAACTCCCAGTGCTGCCTTCACTGCCATCAACCCCCAGTGCTGCCCTCACTGCCATCAACCCCCAGTGCTGCCTTCACTGCCATCAACCCCCAGTGCTGCCTTCACTGCTATCAACCCCCAGTGCTGCCTTCACTGCCATCAACCCCCAGTGCTGCCTTCACTGCCATCAACCCCCAGTGCTGCCTTCACTGCCATCAACTCCCAGTGCTGCCTTCACTGCCATCAACCCCCAGTGCTGCCTTCACTGCCATCAACCCCCAGTGCTGCCTTCACTGCCATCAACCCCCAGTGCTGCCTTCATTGCCATCAACTCCCAGTGCTGCCTTCACTGCCATCAACCCCCAGTGCTGCCTTCACTGCCATCAACCCCCAGTGCTGCCTTCACTGCCATCAACCCCCAGTGCTGCCTTCACTGCCATCAACCCCCAGTGCTGCCTTCACTGCCATCAACCCCCAGTGCTGCCTTCACTGCCATCAACCCCCAGTGCTGCCTTCACTGCCATCAACCCCCAATGCTGCCTTCACTGCCATCACCCCCAGTGCTGCCTTCACTGCCATCAACCCCCAGTGCTGCCTTCACTGCCATCAACCCCCAGTGCTGCCTTCACTGCCATCAACCCCCAGTGCTGCCTTCACTGCCATCATTCCCCAGTGCTGCCAACACTGCCATCAACCCCCAGTGCTGCCTTCACTGCCATCAACCCCCAGTGCTGCCTTCACTGCCATCAACCCCCAGTGCTGCCTTCACTGCCATCAACCCCCAGTGCTGCCTTCACTGCCATCAACCCCCAGTGCTGCCTTCACGGCCATCAACCCCCAGTGCTGCCAACACTGCCATCAACCCCCAGTGCTGCCTTCTCTGCCATCAACCCCCAGTGCTGCCTTCACTGCCATCAACCCCCAGTGCTGCCTTCACTGCCATCAACCCCCAGTGCTGCCAACACTGCCATCAACCCCCAGTGCTGCCAACACTGCCATCAACCCCCAGTGCTGCCTTCACTGCCATCAACCCCCAGTGCTGCCAACACTGCCATCATCCCCCAGTGCTGCCAACACTGCCATCAACCCCCAGTACTGCCAACACTGCCATCAACCCCCAGTGCTGCCTTAACTGCCATTAACCCCCAGTGCTGCCTTCACTGCCATCAACCCCCAGTGCTGCCTTCACTGCCATCAACCCCCAGTGCGGCCAACACTGCCATCAACCCCCAGTGCTGCCAACACTGCCATCGACCCCCAGTGCTGCCTTCACTGCCATCAACCCCCAGTGCTGCCTTCACTGCCATCAACCCCCAGTGCTGACTTCACTGCCATCAACCCCCAGTGCTGTCTTCACTGCCATCAACCCCCAGTGCTGCCTTTACTGCCATCAACCCCCAGTGCTGCATTCACTGCCATCAACCCCCAGTGCTGCCTTCACTGCCATCAACCCCCAGTGCTGCCAACACTGTTATCAACCCCCAGTGCTGCCTTCACTGCCATCAACCCCCAGTGCTGACTTCACTGCCATCAACCCCCAGTGCTGCCTTCACTGCCATCAACCCCCAGTGCTGCCAACACTGCTATCAACCCCCAGTGCTGCCAACACTGCCATCAACCCCCAGTGCTGCCTTCACTGCCATCAACCCCCAGTGCTGCCTTCACTGCCATCAACCCCCAGTGCTGCCTTCACTGCCATCAACCCCCAGTGCTGCCTTCACTGCCATCAACCCCCAGTGCTGCCTTCACTGCCATCAACCCCCAGTGCTGCCTTCACTGCCATCATCCCCCAGTGCTGACTTCACTGCCATCCACCCCCAGTGCTGCCTTCACTGCCATCAACCCCCAGTGCTGCCTTCACTGCCATCAACACCCAGTGCTGCCTTCACTGCCATCATCCCCCAGTGCTGCTTTTACTGCCATCAACCCCCAGTGCTGCCTTCACTGCCATCAACTCCCAGTGCTGCCTTCACTGCCATCAACCCCCAGTGCTGTCTTCACTGCCATCAACCCCCAGTGCTGCCTTCACTGCCATCAACCCCCAGTGCTGCCTTCACTGCCATCAACCCCCAGTGCTGCCTTCACTGCCATCAACCCCCAGTGCTGCCTTCACTGCCATCAACTCCCAGTGCTGCCTTCACTGCAATCAATCGCCAGTGCTGCCTTCACTGCCATCAACTCCGAGTGCTGCCTTCACTGCCATCAACCCCCAGTGCTGCCTTCACTGCCATCAACTCCCAGTGCTGCCTTCACTGCCATCAACTCCCAGTGCTGCCTTTACTGCCATCAACCCCCAGTGCTGCCTTCACTGTTATCAACTCCCAGTGCTGCCTTCACTGCCATCAACTCCCAGTGCTGCCTTCACTGCCATCAACCCCCAGTGCTGCCTTCACTGCCATCAACCCCCAGTGCTGCCTTCACTGCCATCAACCCCCAGTGCTGCCTTCACTGCCATCAACTCCCAGTGCTGCCTTCACTGCCATCAACTCCCAGTGCTGCCTTCACTGCCATCAACCCCCAGTGCTGCCTTCACTGCCATCAACCCCCAGTGCTGCCAACACTGCCATCAACCACCAGTGCTGCCTTCACTGCCATCAACCCCCAGTGCTGCTTTCACAGCCATCAACCCCCAGTGCTGCCTTCACTGCCATCAACCCCCAGTGCTGCCTTCACTGCCATCAACTCCCAGTGCTGCCTTCACTGCCATCAACCCCCAGTGCTGCCTTCACTGCCATCAACCCCCAGTGCTGCCTTCACTGCCATCAACCCCCAGGGCTGCCTTCACTGCTATCAACCCCCAGTGCTGCCTTCACTGCCATCAACCCCCAGTGCTGCCTTCACTGCCATCAACCCCCAGTGCTGCCTTCACTGCCATCAACTCCCAGTGCTGCCTTCACTGCCATCAACCCCCAGTGCTGCCTTCACTGCCATCAACCCCCAGTGCTGCCTTCACTGCCATCAACCCCCAGTGCTGCCTTCACTGCCATCAACTCCCAGTGCTGCCTTCACTGCCATCAACCCCCAGTGCTGCCTTCACTGCCATCAACCCCCAGTGCTGCCTTCACTGCCATCAACCCCCAGTGCTGCCTTCACTGCCATCAACCCCCAGTGCTGCCTTCACTGCCATCAACCCCCAGTGCTGCCTTCACTGCCATCAACCCCCAGTGCTGCCTTCACTGCCATCAACCCCCAATGCTGCCTTCACTGCCATCACCCCCCAGTGCTGCCTTCACTGCCATCAACCCCCAGTGCTGCCTTCACTGCCATCAACCCCCAGTGCTGCCTTCACTGCCATCAACCCCCAGTGCTGCCTTCACTGCCATCATTCCCCAGTGCTGCCAACACTGCCATCAACCCCCAGTGCTGCCTTCACTGCCATCAACCCCCAGTGCTGCCTTCACTGCCATCAACCCCCAGTGCTGCCTTCACTGCCATCAACCCCCAGTTCTGCCTTCACTGCCATCAACCCCCAGTGCTGCCTTCACGGCCATCAACCCCCAGTGCTGCCAACACTGCCATCAACCCCCAGTGCTGCCAACACTGCCATCAACCCCCAGTGCTGCCTTCACTGCCATCAACCCCCAGTGCTGCCAACACTGCCATCATCCCCCAGTGCTGCCAACACTGCCATCAACCCCCAGTACTGCCAACACTGCCATCAACCCCCAGTGCTGCCTTAACTGCCATTAACCCCCAGTGCTGCCTTCACTGCCATCAACCCCCAGTGCTGCCTTCACTGCCATCAACCCCCAGTGCGGCCAACACAGCCATCAACCCCCTGTGCTGCCAACACTGCCATCGACCCCCAGTGCTGCCTTCACTGCCATCAACCCCCAGTGCTGCCTTCACTGCCATCAACCCCCAGTGCTGACTTCACTGCCATCAACCCCCAGTGCTGTCTTCACTGCCATCAACCCCCAGTGCTGCCTTCACTGCCATCAACCCCCAGTGCTGCCTTCACTGCCATCAACCCCCAGTGCTGCCTTCACTGCCATCAACCCCCAGTGCTGCCAACACTGTTATCAACCCCCAGTGCTGCCTTCACTGCCATCAACCCCCAGTGCTGCCTTCACTGCCATCAACCCCCAGTGCTGCCTTCACTGCCATCAACCCCCAGTGCTGCCAACACTGCTATCAACCCCCAGTGCTGCCAACACTGCCATCAACCCCCAGTGCTGCCTTCACTGCCATCAACCTCCAGTGCTGCCTTCACTGCCATCAACCCCCAGTGCTGCCTTCACTGCCATCAACCCCCAGTGCTGTCTTCAATGCCATCAACCTCCAGTGCTGTCAACACTGCCATCAACCCCCAGTGCTGCCAACACTGCCATCAACCCCCAGTGCTTCCAACACTGCCATCAACCCCCAGTGCTGCCTTCACTGCCATCAACCCCCAGTGCTGCCTTCACTGCCATCAACCCCCAGTGCTGCCTTCACTGCCATCAACCCCCAGTGCTGCCAACACTGCCATCAACCCCCAGTGCTGCCAACACTGCCATCAACCCCCAGTGCTGCCTTCACTGCCATCAACCCCCAGTGCTGCCAACACTGCCATCAACCCCCAGTGCTGCCAACACTGCCATCAACCCCCAGTGCTACCAACACTGCCATCAACCCCCAGTGCTGCCTTCACTGCCATCAACCCCCAGTGCTGCCAACACTGCCATCAACCCCCAGTGCTGCCAACACTGCCATCAACCCCCAGTGCTGCCAACACTGCCATCAACCCCCAGTGCTGCCTTCACTGCCATAAACCTCCAGTGCTGCCATCACTGCCATCAACCCCCAGTGCTGCCTTCACTGCCATCAACCCCCAGTGCTGCCTTCACTGCCATCAACCCCCAGTGCTGCCTTCACTGCCATCAACCCCCAGTGCTGCCTTCACTGCCATCAACCCCCAGTGCTGCCTTCACTGCCATCAACCCCCAGTGCTGCCTTCACTGCCATCAACCCCCAGTGCTGCCTTCACTGCCATCAACCCCCAGTGCTGCCTTCACTGCCATCAACCCCCAGTGCTACCTTCACTGCCATCAACCCCCAGTGCTGCCTACACTGCCATCAACCCCCAGTGCTGCCTTCACTGCCATCAACCCCCAGTGCTGCCTTCACTGCCATCAACCCCCAGTGCTGCCTTCACTGCCATCAACCCCCAGTGCTGCCTTCACTGCCATCAACCCCCAGTGCTGCCTACACTGCCATCAACCCCCAGTGCTGCCTTCACTTCCATCAACCCCCAGTGCTGCCTACACTGCCATCAACCCCCAGTGCTGCCTTCACTGCCATCAACCCCCAGTGCTGCCTTCACTGCCATCAACCCCCAGTGCTGCGTACACTGCCATCAACCCCCAGTGCTGCCTTCACTGCCATCAACCCCAGTGCTGCCTTCACTGCCATCAACCCCCAGTGCTACCTTCACTGCCATCAACCCCCAGTGCGGCCTTCACTGCTATCAACCCCCAGTGCTGCCTTCACTGCCATCAACCCCCAGTGCTGCCTTCACTGCCATCAACCCACAGTGCTACCTTCACTGCCATCAACCCCCAGTGCTGCCTACACTGCCATCAACCCCCAGTGCTGCCTTCACTGCCATCAACCCCCAGTGCTGCCTTCACTGCCATCAACCCCCAGTGCTGCCTTCACTGCCATCAACCCCCAGTGCTGCCTTCACTGCCATCAACCCCCAGTGCTACCTTCACTGCCATCAACCCCCAGTGCTGCCTACACTGCCATCAACCCCCAGTGCTGCCTTCACTGCCATCAACCCCCAGTGCTGCCTTCACATCCTTCAACCCCCAGTGCTGCCTACACTGCCATCAACCCCCAGTGCTGCCTTCACTTCCATCAACCCCCAGTGCTGCCTACACTGCCATCAACCCCCAGTGCTGCCTTCACTGCCATCAACCCCCAGTGCTGCCTACACTGCCATCAACCCCCAGTGCTGCCTTCACTTCCATCAACCCCCAGTGCTGCCTACACTGCCATCAACCCCCAGTGCTGCCTTCACTGCCATCAACCCCCAGTGTTGCCATAACCTTCAGTGTTGCCTCTCAACCAGACCTGCCAACCACAGTCCACCATTTTGCAACATATATCAATTCCTATAAGAGCGAACGTCTGTCTGTCCCAAAGTTGGAGACCAGAAGCTTAAGGCTAGCGTCACTCAATCTGGCAGAGGGAATACAAAGCCCCGCCTTGTACAGTTTGGTGAGGAGTCTGAGGAGTAGGCAGCGCCTCTCTCACTGCATTGTCAATAGACTTTCCATACCGTTTGGAACAACTATAACAATTTGTAGAACATCTGTGAAATATCTTGGCTTATGTGTGACAATAGTTGTAAGGTATTAGTGACACGACTTATCCTCAAGGTTGGAAGTGTAATTAGGAAGTTGTGACAACCTCCAGAGAGCGCTGACAGCAGCAGTAATCAGCGGGGTCGAGGTATGCCCAGAGCACCTCCTCATTACAAACACACACACGCGCGCGCGCACACACACGCGCACCGCAGGGACACTAAATTCAATTGGCGCACTGAATCCACTCTCAATGATTGATCACTCCCGGCCACACTGACACGACTCCCAAGCTAATCAAATTAATCATTGATGTTAAGATAAATATGGTTCCTCTAGACCTACACAGCTGTTTGCTTCCAATCTGTACATCCACACAACCTTGCACTTTAAAATGCTCTCTCAAGACCGCCTCCACGGCTAGCCCGGCGCCTCCACGGCACCCAAAGCCGACAGTGCATTCGACAGTATTCAAGGGGAGACTCTCCGGAAAGAGATTATGCAGATCTGCACTCCAGAATCGTCCCAGCCGGAGGTAATCTCATAGCGGAGGCGTCAAGGATAATCTAAGCTGAGACGTGTGTGAATTAGCGAGGCCGCGGGCGACAGGGCGCTTACTGGGCCGAGCAGTTCCCTATCCCGGAGTGAGGGTGTTGGGAGAGGACCTGCTCGCCCGACTGAGGCCCTGAGTGACTGTTTTCGGCGCTGGAGGACCCAACTACGTGTGTGATGAACGATCACTGGTCGAGATGAGGGCGAAGGCGTTTTAGAGCTACAACACGTTCTGGATGGGACTGTCAAGCTTAGAATCTCCAGCCGTGTGTGGGAAAAATCACCATTGCTACGGAAATTCGTTAGGTAAGCAAATATCAGGTTGGAAGTAAATATTTCATGCGAAAGAGAATATTAAATTAGAAAGATGATAGTGGGTAAGAAAAGTCCTACTACTTTAGATCAGTATGAACAACTTTGGGATCGAATATTACAACACTGAATGCTAATGGTAGCTGAGGCTATTTCCATCCCCCCGCCGGCACTCGGTTGGTAATCTTGGGCAGAGTATTTTATCAAATCACCTCATTCTTTGGGGCACACGTGAGGAACACAAATGCGAACAAGCCTGAATGGTCCCCAGGACTATAGTCGCATAATGGTCGGATTTCTGTTCCTCACGTGTGCCCCAAATAATGAGGTGATTTGATAAAATACCATGCCCAAGATTGCCAACCGAGTGCCGGCGGGGGGATGGAAATAGACTAGGCTACCATCCTCATTTGTCCGGTCGTGTTGGTCGAGCGGTTAAGGGATCCTGTACGCCAGCAGAGTGCTCCTGGCAGTATGGGTTCGAGTCACTTCTGGGGTGTGAGTTTTCAGTTGCATATAGTTCTGGGGACCAATCAGGCTTGTTCGCATATATATATATATATATATATATATATATATATATATATATATATATATATATATATATATATATATATATATATATATATACATACATATATATATAAGAGAGAGAGAGTGCTAGCCAGTCAGGAAGGAACCTCTACCAAGTCAGGGCATCGTCTAAATGACCTGGAAAATGCGAATACTCCTTTTTTCAATTTTTCTACGCCCAAGACTTGGCCCAATATGGGGTTGCGCTTCGTCATTCTCCTGAGTGGTACGCCGGCCCAGCTGGGCGGTGTGAGCGGGACGGGAAGAGTGTGGGGGGGAAGAGTGTGAGGGGGACGGGAAGAGTGTGGGGGGGACGGGAAGAGTGTGGGGGGGGGGAAGAGTGTGAGGGGGACGGGAAGAGTGTGGGGGGGACAGGAAGAGAGTAAGGGGGACGGAAAGAGAGTGAGGGGGTCGGGAAGAGAGTGAGGGGGACGGGAAGAGAGTGAGGGGGGACGGGAAGAGAGTGAGGGGTACGGGAAGAGAGTGAGGGGGACGGGAAGAGAGTGAGGGGGGACTGGAAGAGAGTGAGGGGGGGACGGGAAGAGAGTGAAGGGGACGGGAAGAGAGTGAGGGTGACGGGAAGAGACTAAGGGGGACGGGAAGAGAGTGAGGGGGGGGACGGGAAAAGAGTGAGGAGGACGGGAAGAGAGTGAGGGGGGACGAGAAGAGAGTGAGGGGGACGGGAAGAGTGGGGGGGGGGGACGGAAAGAGAGTGAGGGGGACGGGAAGAGTGTGAGGGGGACGGGAAGAGAGTGAGGGGGACGGGAAGAGAGTGAGGGGGGACGGGAAGAGAGTGAGGGGGACGGGAAGAGAGTGAGGGGGACGAGAAGAGGGTGAGGGGGGACGGGAAGAGAGTGAAGGGGACGGGAAGAGTTGGGGGGGAACGGAAAGAGAGTGAGGGGGACGGGAAGAGTGTGAGGGGGACGGGAAAAGAGTGAGGGGGACGGGAAGAGAGTGAGGAGGACGGGAAGAGAGTGAGGGGGGACGGGAAGAGAGTGAGGGGAACGGGAAGAGAGTGAGGGGGGACGGGAAGAGAGTGAGGGGGACGGGAAGAGTGTGGGGGGACGGAAAGAGAGTGAGGGGGACGGGAAGAGTGTGAGGGGGACGGGAAGAGAGTGTGGGGGACAGGAAGAGAGTGAGGGGGACGGGAAGAGAGTGAGGGGGACGGGAAGAGAGTGAGGGGGACAGGAAGAGAGTGAGGGGGACGGGAAGAGTGAGGGGGGGACGGAAAGAGAGTGAGGGGGACGGGAAGAGTGTAGGGGGTACGGGAAGAGTGTGGGGGAGACGGGAAGAGAGTGAGGGGTACGGAAAGAGAGTGAGGGGGACGGGAAGAGTGTGGGGAGGACGGAAAGAGTGTGGGGGGGACGGGAAGAGAGTGAGGGGTACGGAAAGAGAGTGAGGGGGACGGGAAGAGAGTGAGGGGGGACGGGAAGAGAGTGAGGGGACGGGAAGAGAGTGAGGGGGACGGGAAGAGAGTGAAGGGGACGGGAAGAGAGTGAGGGGGACGAGAAGAGGGTGAGGGGGACGGGAAGAGAGTGAAGGGGACGGGAAGAGTTGGGGGGGAACGGAAAGAGAGTGAGGGGGACGGGAAGAGTGTGAGGGGGACGGGAAAAGAGTGAGGGGGACGGGAAGAGAGTGAGGAGGACAGGAAGAGAGTGAGGGGGGACGGGAAGAGAGTGAGGGGAACGGGAAGAGAGTGAGGGGGGACGGGAAGAGAGTGAGGGGGACGGGAAGAGTGTGGGGGGACGGAAAGAGAGTGAGGGGGACGGGAAGAGTGTGAGGGGGACGGGAAGAGAGTGTGGGGGACAGGAAGAGAGTGAGGGGGACGGGAAGAGAGTGAGGGGGACGGGAAGAGAGTGAGGGGGACAGGAAGAGAGTGAGGGGGACGGGAAGAGTGTGGGGGGGACGGAAAGAGAGTGAGGGGGACGGGAAGAGTGTAGGGGGTACGGGAAGAGTGTGGGGGGGACGGGAAGAGAGTGAGGGGTACGGAAAGAGAGTGAGGGGGACGGGAAGAGTGTGGGGAGGACGGAAAGAGTGTGGGGGGGACGGGAAGAGAGTGAGGGGTACGGAAAGAGAGTGAGGGGGACGGGAAGAGAGTGAGGGGGGACGGGAAGAGAGTGAGGGGACGGGAAGAGAGTGAGGGGGACGGGAAGAGAGTGAAGGGGACGGGAAGAGAGTGAGGGGGACGGGAAGAGAGTGAGGGGGGACGGGAAGAGAGTTAGGGGGACGGGAAGAGAGTGAGGGGGACGGGAAGAGAGTGAGGGGGGACGGGAAGAGAGTGAGGGGGACGGAAAGAGAGTGAGGGGGACGGGAAGAGGGTGAGGGGGGACGGGAAGAGAGTGAAGGGGACGGGAAGAGTGGGGGGGACGGAAAGAGTGAGGGGGACGGGAAGAGTGTGAGGGGGACGGGAAGAGAGTGACGGGGACGGGAAGAGAGTGAGGGGGGACGGGAAGAGAGTGAGGGGGACGGGAAGAGAGTGAGGGGGACGGGAAGAGGGTGAGGGGGGACGGGAAGAGAGTGAGGGGGACGGGAAGAGTGTGGGGGGGACGGAAAGAGAGTGAGGGGGACGGGAAGAGTGTGAGGGGGACGGGAAAAGAGTGAAAGGGACGGGAAGAGAGTGAGGAGGACGGGAAGAGAGTGAGGGAGGATGGGAAGAGAGTGAGGGGGACGGGAAGAGAGTGAGGGGGGACGGGAAGAGAGTGAGGGGGACGGGAAAAGTGTGGGGGGGACGGAAAGAGAGTGAGGGGGACGGGAAGGGTGTGAGGAAGACGGGAAGAGGGTGAGGGGGACGGGAAGAGAGTGAGGGGGACGGGAAGAGAGTGAGGGGGGACGGGAAGAGAGTGAGGGGGACGGGAAGAGAGTGAGGAGGACGGGAAGAGTGTGGGGGGGACGGAAAGAGAGTGAGGGGGACGGGGAGAGTGTGAGGGGGACGGGAAGAGAGTGAGGGGGCGGGAAGAGAGTGAGGGGGACGGGAAGAGAGTGAGGGGGACGGGAAGAGTGTGGGAGGGACGGGAAGAGAGTGAGGGTGACGGGAAGAGAGTGAAGGGAGGACGGGAGGAGAGTGAGGGGGACGGGAAGAGAGTGAGGGGGGACGGGAAGAGAGTGAGGGGGGGACGGGAAGAGAATGAGGAGGACGGGAAGAGAGTGAGGGGGGACGGGAAGAGAGTGAGTGGGACGGGAAGAGTGGGGGGGGACGGAAAGAGAGTGAGGGGGACGGGAAGAGTGTGAGGGGGACGGGAAGAGAATGAGGGGGACGGGAAGAGAGTGAGGGGGGACGGGAAGAGAGTGAGGGGGACGAGAAGAGTGTGGGGGGAACGGAAAGAGAGTGAGGGGGACGGGAAGAGTGTGAGGGGGACGGGAAAAGAGTGAGGGGGACGGGAAGAGAGTGAGGAGGACGGAAAGAGAGTGAGGGGGGGACGGGAAGAGAGTGAGGGGGACGGGAAGAGAGTGAGGGGGGACGGGAAGAGAGTGAGGGGGACGGGAAGAGTGTGGGGGGACGGAAAGAGAGTGAGGGGGACGGGAAGAGTGTGAGGGGGACGGGAAGAGAGTGTGAGGGACAGGAAGAGAGTGAGGGGGACGGGAAGAGAGTGAGGGGGACGGGAAGAGAGTGAGGGGGACAAGAAGAGAGTGAGTGGGACGGGAAGAGTGTGGGGGGGGACGGAAAGAGAGTGAGGGGGACGGGAAGAGTGTAGGGGGTACGGGAAGAGTGTGGGGGGATGGGAAGAGAGTGAGGGGTACGGAAAGAGAGTGAGGGGGACAAGAAGAGAGTGAGGGGGACGGGAAGAGTGTGGGGGGGACGGAAAGAGAATGAGGGGGACGGGAAGAGTGTAGGGGGTACGGGAAGAGTGTGGGGGGGGACGGGAAGGGAGTGAGGGGTACGGAAAGAGAGTGAAGGGGACAAGAAGAGAGTGAGGGGGACGGGAAGAGTGTGTCGGGAACGGGAAGAGTGTGGATGGATGGAAAGAGAGTGAGGGGGACGGGAAGAGTGTGGGGGGGACGGAAAGAGTGTGGGTTGGACGGGAAGAGAGTGAGGGGTACGGAAAGAGAGTGAGGGGGACGGGAAGAGAGTGAGGGGGGACGGGAAGAGAGTGAGGGGGACGGGAAGAGAGTGAGGGGGACGGGAAGAGAGTGAAGGGGACGGGAAGAGAGTGAGGGGGACGGGAAGAGAGTGAGGGGGGACGGGAAGAGAGTGAGGGGGACGGGAAGAGAGTAAGAGGGACGGGAAGAGAGTGAGGGGGACGGGAAGAGAGTGAGGGGGACGGGAAGAGAGTGAGGGGGACGGGAAGAGAGTGAGGGGGGACGGGAAGAGAGTGAGGGGGACGGGAAGAGTGGGGGGGACGGAAAGAGAGTGAGGGGGACGGGAAGAGTGTGAGGGGGACGGGAAGAGAGTGACGGGGACGGGAAGAGAGTGAGGGGGGACGGGAAGAGAGTGAGGGGGACGAGAAGAGAGTGGGGGGGGACGGGAAGAGGGTGAGGGGGGACGGGAAGTGAGTGAGGGGGACGGGAAGAGTGTGGGGGGGGGGGACGGAAAGAGAGTGAGGTGGACGGGAAGAGTGTGAGGGGGACGGGAAAAGAGTGAAAGGGACGGGAAGATAGTGAGGAGGACGGGAAGAGAGTGAGGGGGGATGGGAAGAGAGTGAGGGGGACGGGAAGAGAGTGAGGGGGGACGGGAAGAGAGTGAGGGGGACGGGAAAAGTGTGGGGGGGGACGGAAAGAGAGTGAGGGGGACGGGAAGGGTGTGAGGGGGACGGGAAGAGGGTGAGGGGGACGGGAAGAGAGTGAGGGGGACGGGAAGAGAGTGAGGGGGGACGGAAAGAGAGTGAGGGGGACGGGAAGAGTGTAGGAGGGACGGAAAGAGAGTGAGGGGGACGGGGAGAGTGTGAGGGGGACGGGAAGAGAGAGAGGGGGCGGGAAGAGAGTGAGGGGGACGGGAAGAGAGTGAGGGGGACGGGAAGAGTGTGGGAGGGACGGGAAGAGAGTGAGGGGGACGGGAAGAGAGTGAAGGGAGGACGGGAGGAGAGTGAGGGGGACGGAAGAGAGTGAGGGGGGACGGGAAGAGAGTGAGGGGGGGACGGGAAGAGAGTGAGGAGGACGGGAAGAGAGTGAGGGGGGACGGGAAGAGAGTGAGGGGGACGGGAAGAGTGGGGGGGACGGAAAGAGAGTGAGGGGGACGGGAAGAGTGTGAGGGGGACGGGAAGAGAATGAGGGGGACGGGAAGAGAGTGAGGGGGGACGGGAAGAGAGTGAGGGGGGACGGGAAGAGAGTGAGGGGGACGGGAAGAGAGTGAGGGGGACGAGAAGAGGGTAAGGGGGGACGGGAAGAGAGTGAGGGGGACGGGAAGAGTGTGGGGGGAACGGAAAGAGTCAGGGGGACGGGAAGAGTGTGAGGGGGACGGGAAAAGAGTGAGGGGGACGGGAAGAGAGTGAGGAGGACGGGAAGAGAGTGAGGGGTGACGGGAACAGAGTGAGGGGGACGGGAAGAGAGTGAGGGGGGACGGGAAGAGAGTGAGGGGGATGGGAAGAGTGTGGGGGGACGGAAAGAGAGTAAGGGGGACGGGAAGAGTGTGAGGGAGACGGGAAGAGAGTGTGGGGGACAGGAAGAGAGTGAGGGGGACGGGAAGAGAGTGAGGGGGACGGGAAGAGATTGAGGGGGACAAGAAGAGAGTGAGGGGGACGGGAAGAGTGTGGGGGGGACGGAAAGAGAGTGAGGGGGACGGGAAGAGTGTAGGGGGTACGGGAAGAGTGTGGGGGGGACGGGAAGAGAGTGAGGGGTACGGAAAGAGAGTGAGGGGGACAAGAAGAGAGTGAGGGGGACGGGAAGAGTGTGTCGGGAACGGGAAGAGTGTGGGGGGATGGAAAGAGAGTGAGGGGGACGGGAAGAGTGTGGGGGGGACGGAAAGAGTGTGGGTTGGACGGGAAGAGAGTGAGGGGTACGGAAAGAGAGTGAGGGGGACGGGAAGAGAGTGAGGGGGGACGGGAAGAGAGTGAGGGGGACGGGAAGAGAGTGAGGGGGACGGGAAGAGAGTGAAGGGGACGGGAAGAGAGTGAGGGGGACGGGAAGAGAGTGAGGGGGGACGGGAAGAGAGTGAGGGGGACGGGAAGAGAGTAAGAGGGACGGGAAGAGAGTGAGAGGGACGGGAAGAGAGTGAAGGGGACGGGAAGAGAGTGAGGGGGACGGGAAGAGAGTGAGGGGGGGCGGGAAGAGAGTGAGGGGGGGGACGGGAGGAGAGTGAGGGGGACGGGAAGTGAGTAAGGGGGAACGGGAAGAGAGTGAGGGGGACGGGAAGAGAGTGAGGGGGGACGGGAAGAGAGTGAGTGGGGACGGGAAGAGAGTGAGGGGGACGGGAAGAGTGTGAGGGGGACGGGAAGAGAGTGAGGGGGACGGGAAGAGAGTGAGGGGGGACGGGAAGAGAACGAGGGGGACGGGAAGAGAGTGAGGGGGACGGGAAGAGGATGAGGGGGGACGGGAAGAGAGTGAGGGGGACGGGAAGAGTGGGGGGGGACGGAAAGAGAGTGAGGGGGACGGGAAGAGAGTGAGGGGGACGGGAAGAGTGTGAGGGGGACGGGAAAAGAGTGAGGGGGACGGGAAGAGAGTGAGGAGGACGGGAAGAGAGTGAGGGGGGACGGGAAGAGAGTGAGGGGGACGGGAAGAGAGTGAGGGGGGACGGGAAGAGAGTGAGGGGGACGGGAAGAGTGTGGGGGGGACGGAAAGAGAGTGAGGGGAACGGGAAGGGTGTGAGGGGGACGGGAAGAGGGTGAGGGGGACGGGAAGAGAGTGAGGGGGACGGGAAGAGAGTGAGGGGGGGACGGGAAGAGAGTGAGGGGGACGGGAAGAGAGTGAGGGGGACGGGAAGAGAGTGAGGGGGACGGGAAGAGTGTGAGGGGGACGGGAAGAGAGTGAGGGGGACGGGAAGAGAGTGAGGGGGGACGGGAAGAGAGTGAGGGGGACGGAAAGAGAGTGAGGGGGACTGGAAGAGAATGAGGGGGGACGGGAAGAGAGTGAGGGGGACGGGAAGAGTGGGGGGGGGGCGGAAAGAGAGTGAGGGGGACGGGAAGAGAGTGAGGGGGACGGGAAGAGTGTGAGGGGGACGGGAAGAGAGTGAGGGGGACGGGAAGAGAGTGAGGAGGACGGGAAGAGAGTGAGGGGGGACGGGAAGAGAGTGAGGGGGACGGGAAGAGAGTGAGGGGGGGCGGGAAGAGAGTGAGGGGGACGGGAAGAGTGTGGGGGGGACGGAAAGAGAGTGAGGGGGACGGGAAGGGTGTGAGGGGGACGGGAAGAGGGTAAGGGGGACGGGAAGAGTGTGAGGGGGACGGGAAGAGAGTGAGGGGGACGGGAAGAGAGTGAGGGGGGACGGGAAGAGAGTGAAGGGGACGGGAAGAGAGTGAGGGGGACGGGAAGAGAGTGAGGGGGACGGGAAGAGTGTGGGGGGGACGGAAAGAGAGTGAGGGGGACGGGAAGAGTGTGGGGGGTACGGGAAGTGTGTGGGGGGGACGGGAAGAGAGTGAGGGGTACGAAAAGAGAGTGAGGGGGACGGGAAGAGAGTGAGGGGGACGGGAAGAGTGTGGGGGGGTACGGAAAGAGAGTGAGGGGGACGGGAAGAGTGTGTCGGGAACGGGAAATGTGTGGGGGGAGGGGAAGAGAGTGAGGGGGACGGGAAGAGTGTGGGGGGGGACGGGAAGAGTGTGGGGGGGACGGGAAGAGAGTGAGGGGTATGGAAAGAGAGTGAGGGGGACGGGAAGAGTGTGGAGGGGACGGGAAGAGTGTGGGGGACGGGAAGAGAGTGAGGGGTACGGAAAGAGAGTGAGGGGGACGGGAAGAGAGTGAGGGGGACGGGAAGAGAGTGAGGGGGACGGGAAGAGAGTGAAGGGGACGGGAAGAGAGTGAGGGGGACGGGAAGAGAGCGAGGGGGACGGGAAGAGAGTGAGGGGGACGGGAAGAGAGTGAGGGGGACGGGAAGTGAGTGAGGGGGACGGGAAGAGAGTGAAGGGAGGACGGGAGGAGAGTGAGGGGGACGGGAAGAGAGTGAGGGGGGACGGGAAGAGAGTGAGGGGGGACGGGAAGAGAGTGATGGGGACAGGAAGAGTGTGAGGGGGACGGGAAGAGAGTGAGGGGGACGGGAAGAGTGTGAGGGGGGACGGGAAGAGAGCGAGGGGGTACGGGAAGAGAGTGAGGGGGACGGGAAGAGAGTGAGGGGGACGGGAAGAGTGTGAGGGGGACGGGAAGAGAGTTAGGGGGACGGGAAGAGAGTGAGGGGGACGGGAAAAGTGTGATGGGGACGGGAAGAGAGCGAGGGGGGACGGGAAGAGTGTGAGAGGGACGGGAAGAGAGTGAGGGGGACTGGAAGAGTGTGAGGGGGACGGGAAGAGTGTGAGGGGGACGGGAAGAGAGTGAGGGGGACGGGAAGAGTGTGAGGGGGACGGGAAGAGTGTGAGGGGGACGGGAAGAGAGTGAGGGGGGACGGGAAGAGAGTGAGGGGGACGGGAAGAGTGTGAGGGGGACGGGAAGAGTGTGAGGGGGACGGGAAGAGAGTGAGGGGACGGGAAGAGTGTGAGGGGGACGGGAAGAGAGTGAGGGGGACGGGAAGAGTGTGAGGGGGACGTGAAGAGTATGAGGGGGACGGGAATAGAGTGAGGGGGACGGGAAGAGTGTGAGGGGGACGGGAAGAGAGTGAGGGGGACGGGAAGAGTGTGATGGGGACGGGAAGAGTGTGAGGGGGACGGGAAGAGTGTGAGGGGGACGGGAAGAGAGTGAGGGGGACGGGAAGAGAGTGAGGGGGAACGCATAATGGAAAAGAGCAGTAGACAAATGTTGGCGTGAAAGAGGTGACGCAGTGAAGCAAGTGGCAGGAGGGGAGGAGGTGACGCAGTGAAGCAAGTGGCAGGAGGGGAGGAGGTGACGCAGTGAAGCAAGTGGCAGGAGGGGAGGAGGTGACGCAGTGAAGCAAGTGGCAGGAGGGGAGGAGGTGACGCAGTGAAGCAAGTGGCAGGAGGGGAGGAGGTGACGCAGTGAAGCAAGTGGCAGGAGGGGAGGAGGTGACGCAGTGAAGCAAGTGGCAGGAGGGGCGGAGGTGACGCAGTGAAGCAAGTGGCAGGAGGGGCGGAGGTGACGCAGTGAAGCAAGTGGCAGGAGGGGCGGAGGTGACGCAGTGAAGCAAGTGGCAGGAGGGGCGGAGGTGACGCAGTGAAGCAAGTGGCAAGAGGAAAAACCGCTGTTGGTCAGTGTGAATTAAGAAAATATCACAAAAAATTAAATATAGTAGACTTCCAAGACATTCCTCTTGGAACAACAGTATACATGTTCACAGGAACACATCAGAAAAATGTGGCACTTGAAATAATGAAATAAACATAAAATAGTAAATGAAGTAAGTAAACATAACATAGGGAGATAAACAATACGTGAAATATAGTAAAAATATAGGATACGGAATTAATACAAAAATATATATGTCAGTGTAAGGACAATTAGTGTCAGACGTTGAGGGTCTTGGCTACCAGGGAGGATCTTAATTATGGACTGGATATTTTCCTCTTTATACCATCAGATGAGACCTAATATCCCTAGATGAGCCCTAATACCATTAGATGAATCCCAATATCATTAGATAAACCCTAATATCATTAGATAAACCGTAATATCATTAGATAAACCCTAATATCATTAGATAAATCCTAACATCATTAGATGAACCCTAATATCATTAGATGAACCCTAATATCATTAGATGAACCCTAATATCATTAGATGAACCCTAATATCATTAGATAAACCCTAATGTCATTAGATGAACCCAAATATCATTAGATTAACCCTAATATCATTAGATGAGTCATAGGGAGCCGGTCGGCCGAGCGGACAGCACGCTGGACTTGTGATCCTGTGGTCCCGGGTTCGATTCTCGGCGCCGGCGAGAAACAATGGGAAGTGTTTCTTTCACCCTATGCCCCTGTTACCTAGCAGCAAAATAGGTACCTGGGTGTTTGTCAGCTGTCACGGGCTGCTTCCTGGGGGTGGAAGCCTGGTCGAGGACCGGGCCGCGGGGACACTAAAGCCCCGAAATCATCTCAAGATAACCTCAAGATATTACCATTAGATGTTAAGATGAGCATTTGATAAGCTCTAACACCAACAGATAAACCTTTATCTCCAGGACTCTATAAACAGTTAAAACTGTAATTATGATAGAGCCTAATAGGCTCAGAAACTTTTACATCAGTTGATTGAGAGTTGAGAGGTAAAACCAAAGACCCGAAGCTCATCCCCCGCCAGTACAGTTAGGCGAGTACAAATAGTACTCATTAATGTCCCTGACTACTCCCGTTCTTTCCTACATAATTACCTTACCATCTTACAACACAACTGTCACCGTACTCCTGAATACGAGTTACATAACACAATACAACATTATCAGACGCAAGGTCAGACAGAATTAAATAGTCTAACACAAATCAATCTTCAGATTAATGATCATTGTATTCTATAATATATAACTTCCTATGAATTACTTAATCATTTGGGCCGACATGCTACTCCAATAGGCAAGCTGTTTCACTATGATCATTCTCCTCTCAATGGATGCTACTTACTTAAAAAAAAACTTATGTTTGAGGCTATATTATTCAACACTACATATTTATATCTGCACAAAGTTCAAATAGTCACATTGTTTTGGTCGGAATGGTGTGTAAAGGGAATATACCAACTCGTCGTCCATATAGACTGGTACTTCACTTGTGTCTGCATCACTTGTCTGCGTCACAAGTCGACGTTCCCCGCCCATCTTCACTGGCATACCGTCTGCGTCACAAGTCGACGTTCCCCGCCCATCTTCACTGACATACCGTCTGCGGCACAAGTCGACGTTCCCCGCCCATCTTCACTGACATACCGTCTGCGGCACAAGTCGACGTTCCCCGCCCGTCTTCACTGGCATACCGTCTGCGTCACAAGTCGACGTTCCCCGCCCATCTTCACTGACATACCGTCTGCGGCACAAGTCGACGTTCCCCGCCCATCTTCACTGACATACCGTCTGCGGCACAAGTCGACGTTCCCCGCCCGTCTTCACTGGCATACCGTCTGCGGCACAAGTCGACGTTCCCCGCCCGTCTTCTCTGACATACCGTCTGCGGCACAAGTCGACGTTCCCCGCCCGTCTTCACTGGCATACCGTCTGCGGCACAAGTCGACGTTCCCCGCCCGTCTTCACTGGCATACCGTCTGCGGCACAAGTCGACGTTCCCCGCCCGTCTTCACTGGCATACCGTCTGCGGCACAAGTCGACGTTCCCCGCCCGTCTTCACTGACATACCGTCTGCGTCACAAGTCGACGTTCCCCGCCCATCTTCACTGACATACCGTCTGCGGCACAAGTCGACGTTCCCCGCCCGTCTTCACTGACATACCGTCTGCGTCACAAGTCGACGTTCCACGCGCGTCATAACCAGAAAAATATTACTCCGCAGAGGATCCAACTATCTTCAAAATTGTGTTAAGTGGCCAACTTTATCACTGAATTGTAAGCTTTAAAAATAATGCACGAATATCAGAGAAATCTAATATCTCGACTCGAAATATATTTTTTTGGCACGGAAAGGTTCCAAAAATTCTTCATCACTCAATAAAGTAGTGCCTAATAATAATAATACAAATTAGAAGATATACATAAGAATAGTAATAATAATAATAGAGAGATTATACATAAAACATCAATAATACAGAGCAACACCAAACTGAATTACTATAATTTATTCTTAGTTTTATAAACTTATAACTTTATAAACTAAACGTATAGCATTTTTAAATTTATAACTTGACTTTCAGTTTTTATAAGGGCTCACCATAGCCCGTGTTACTTGCCCTGCTCCTGTACCATGTAAGGTACGGGCTCACTCTAGCCCGTGCTACTTGGAACTTGATCCGAGTAGCTGAATCTATAACAATAACCCTCCCCATCTATGGGGAAGAATAGGATCACCGTAGCTCCGATGAGGTAGCTTGGGATCACCGTAGCTCCCATGGGGTAGCTTAGGATCACCGTAGCTCCCATGGGGTAGCTTAGGATCACCGTAGCTCCCATGGGGTAGCTTAGGATCACCGTATCTCCCATGGGGTAGCTTAGGATCACCGTAGCTCCCATTAGGAAACTTAGGATCACCGTAGCTCCCATGGGGAAGCTTAGGATCACCGTAGCTCCCATGGGGTAGCTTAGGATCACCGTAGCTCCCATGGGGAAGCTTAGGATCACCGTAGCTTCCATGAGGTAGCTTAGGATAACTGTAGCTCCCATGGGGTAGCTTAGGATCACCGTAGCTCCCATGGGGTACCTTAGGATCACCGTAGCTCCCATGGGATAGCTTAGGATCACCGTAGCTCCCATGGGGTAGCTTAGGATCACCGTAGATCCCATGGGGTAGCTTAGGATCACCGTAGCTCCCATTAGGAAACTTAGGATCACCGTAGCTCCCACGGGGAAGCTTAGGATCACCGTAGCTCTCATGAGGTAGCTTAGGATCACCGTAGCTCCCATATGGAAACTTAGGATCACCGTAGCTCCCATGGGGAAGCTTAGGATCACCGTAGCTCCCATGGGGCAGCTTAGGATCACCGTAACTCCCATGGCGTAGCTTAGGATCACCGTAGTTCCCATATGGAAACTTAGGATCACCGTAGCTCCCATGGGGAAGCTTAGGATCACCGTAGCTCCCATGGGGCAGCTTAGGATCACCGTAGCTCCCATGGCGTAGCTTACGATCACCGTAGCTCCCATGGGGTAGCTTAGGATCACCGTAGCTCCTATGGGGTAGCTTAGGCTCACCGTAGCTCCCATGGGGTAGCTAAGGATCTCCGTAGCTCCCATGGGGTAGCTTAGGATCACCATAGCTCCCATGGGGAAACTTAGGATCACCGTAGCTCCCATAAGGATGCTTAGGATCACCGTAGCTCCCATGAGGTAGCTTAGGATCACCGTAGCTCCCATATGGAAACTTAGGATCACTGTAGCTCCCATGAGGAAGCTTAGGACCACCGTAGCACCCATGAGGTAGCTTAGGATCACCGTAGCTCCCATGGGATAGCCGGAGATCACCGTAGGTCGCCATGGGGTAGCCTGAGATCACCGTAGCCCCCTTGATGTAGCCTGAGATCACCGTAGCCCCCAGGGGGTAGCCTGAGATCACCGTAGCCACCATGGGGTAGCCTGAGATCACCGTAGCCACCATGGGGTAGCCTGAGATCACCGTAGCTCCCATGGGGTACCCTGAGTCCACCATAGTCCCCATCTGGTAGCCTGAGATCACCGTAGCTCGCATGGGATAACCTGAGATCACCGTAGCCCCCATGGGGGTAGCCTGAGATCACCGTAGCTCCAATGGGGAAGCCTGGGATCACCGAAGCTCCCATGGGGAAGCCTGAGATCACCGTAGCCCTCATGGGCGTAACCTGAGATCACCGTAGCTCCAATGGGGAAGCCTGGGATCACCGTAGCTCCCATGGGGTAGCCTGAGATCACCGTAGCTCCCATGGGGTAGCCTGAGATCACCGTAGCTCGCATGGGATAACCTGAGATCACCGTAGCCCCCATGGGGGTAGCCTGAGATCACCGTAGCTCCAATGGGGAAGCCTGGGATCACCGAAGCTCCCATGGGGAAGCCTGAGATCACCGTAGCCCTAATGGGCGTAACCTGAGATCACCGTAGCTCCAATGGGGAAGCCTGGGATCACCGTAGCTCCCATGGGGTAGCCTGAGATCACCGTAGCTCCCATGGGGTAGCCTGAGATCACCGTAGCGCCCACGGGGAAGCCTGAGATCACCGTAATCCTCGTGGAGTAGCTTGAGATCAGCGTAGCTCCCATGGGGTAGCATGAGACCACCGTAGCTCCCATGGGTTAGCCTGAGATCACCGTAGCTCCCATGGGGAAGCTTAGGATCACCGTAGCTCCCATGAGGAAACTTAGGATCACCGTAGCTCCCATGGGTTAGCCTGAGATCACCGTAGCTCCCATGGGGAAGATTGAGATCACCGTAGCACCCATGAGGTAGCTTAGGATCACCGTAGCTCCCATGGGGTAGCCTGAGATCACCGTAGCTCACATGGGGTAGCTTGAGACCACCGTAGCTCCCATGGGGAAGCCTGAGAACACCGTAGCTCCCATGGGGAAGCCTGAGATCACCATAGCTCCCGTGGGGTAGCCTGAGATTACCGTAGCTTCCATAGGGTAGCTGGGGATCAGCGTAGCTCCCATGGGGTTGCCTGGGATCACCATAGCTCTCATTGGGTAGCCTGGGATCACCGTAGCGTCCATGAGAGTGTCTGAGATCACCGTAGCTCCCGTGGGGTAGCCTGAGATCACCGTAGCTCCCATGGGGTAGCCTGGGATCACCGATGCTCCCATGGGGTAGCCTGGGATCACCGTAGTTCCCATGGGGGTAGCCTGAGATCACTGTAGCTTCCATGGCGTAGCATGAGATCATCGTAGCTCCCATTGGGTAGCCTGATATCACTGTAGCTCCCATGGGGTAGCCTGGGATCACCGTAGCCCCCATTGGGTAGCCTGGGATCACCGTAGCCCCCATGAGTTAGCCTGGGATCACCGTAGCTCCCATGGGGTACCCTGAGATCACCGAAGCTCTCATGGGGTACCCTGAGATCACAGTAGCCTCTATGGGGCAGCCTGAGCTCACCGCTCCCATGGGGTAGCCTGAGACCGCCGTAACCCTCATCGGGTAGCCTGAGATCATCGTAGCTCCCATTGGGTAGCCTGAGATCACCGTAGCTCCTATGGGGTAGCTTGGGATCACCGTAGCCCCCCATGGGGTAGTCTGGGATCACCGTAGCCCCCAAGGGGTAGCCTGGCATCACCGTAGCTCCCATGGGGTAGCCTTGTATTACCGTAGCGTCCATGGAGGAGCCTGAGATCACCGTAGCCCCTATGGGGTAGCCTTAGATCACCGAGGCTCCCATGGGGTAGCCTGGGATCACCGTAGCCCCCATGGGGTAGCCTGAGACCACCGTAGCTCCAATGGAGTAGCCTGAGATCACCGTAGCTCCCATGGGGTAGACTGAGATCACCGTAGTTGCCAAAGGGTAGCCTGGGATCACCGTAGCTCCCATAAGGTAGCCTGAGATCACTGTCGCCCCTATGACGTAGCCAAGGATCACCGTACCTCCCATGGGGTAGCCGGAGATCACCGTAGCCCTCATGGGGTAGCCTGAGATCAATGTAGCTCCTATGGTGTTGCCTGAGACCACCGTAGCCCCCATCGTGTAGCCTGAGATCACTGTAGCTCCCATGGGGTAGGCTGGGATCACCGTAGCCCCCCATTGGGTAGCCTGGGATCACCGTTGCTCTCATGGGGTAGCCTTAGATCACCGTAGCCCCCATGGGGTAGCCTGAGCTCACAGCTCCCGTGGGGAAGCCTGAGATCACCGTAGCCCTCATCGGGTAGCCTGAGATCACCGTAGCTCCCGTGGGGTAGCCTGGGATCACCGTAGCTGCCTTGGGGTAGCCTGGGATCACTGTTGCTCCTATGAGGAAGCCTGAGATCACCGTAGCTCTCGTGGGGTAGCCTGGGATCACCGTAACTCCCATGGGGTAGCCTGTGATCACCGTATCTCCCATGGGGGTAGCCTGAGATCACCGTAGCTCCCATGGTGTAGCCTGGGATCCCCGTAGCGTCCATGGGGTAGCCTGAGATCACAGTAGCCTCTATGGGGCAGCCTGAGCTCACCGCTCCCATGGGGTAGCCTGAGACCGCCGTAACCCTCATCGGGTAGCCTGAGATCATTGTAGCTCCCATTGGGTAGCCTGAGATCACCGTAGCTCCTATGGGGTAGCTTGGGATCACCGTAGCCCCCCATGGGGTAGTCTGGGATCACCGTAGCCCCCAAGGGGTAGCCTGGCCTCACCGTTGCTCCCATGGGGTAGCCTGAGATCACCGAAGCTCCCATAGGGTAGCCTTGGATTACCGTAGCGTCCATGGAGGAGCCTGAGATCACCGTAGCCCCTATGGGGTAGCCTTAGATCACCGAAGTTCCCATGGGGTAACCTGGGATCACCGTAGCCCCCATGGGGTAGCCTGAGACCACCGTAGCTCCAATGGAGTAGCCTGAGATCACCGTAGCTCCCATGGGGTAGACTGAGATCACCGTAGTTGCCAAGGGGTAGCCTGGGATCACCGTAGCTCCCATAAGGTAGCCTGAGATCACTGTCGCCCCTATGACGTAGCCAAGGATCACCGTACCTCC